>NW_028253749.1:0-28494 GCF_964263255.1 Lissotriton vulgaris
TTCTTAGTGACATCTTTTATTGACGTCTTATGTCCAACCTTACGTCAAACACAGCACCTTCCAGGTATAAATATACCAGCATTGCCTTAAGTAACACACGGTGGTGTGGAGCAGAGCGGCTATCTACTTATCCGAAGCCCAGCTGATGCGAGTTGCTAAAGAAGCCGTCCCTCCCATTTGACGCACTGAGAAAGACGCTGTCTTTTTCTCCTACCGAGAAAATTCAGCTCCAGTGTTTCCAGTCACCCTTGCGGGTTACTGGGAGATCGAGTCCTGAGAGCGAGATACAAGACCTCCTTCATTCTAAAACCAAGGTACGGAGCTGATTAGATCCTTAGAGAATTCTTGAGTCAGAATCTTGGCAAAAACTAACTTAACTTAAACTGCAGCTCACTTACTCCTTCCCACGTACTAGGCTTAGGTTAGGTACATCGGGGTAGGCGTATCTTAGAAGCACCAGTTGAGTATGTTTAGTCAAACCTTTATCATTGTATGTAACTGTATATATTTTATACCTTTTAAGTATCATATGGCTCAGAAAACATATCAATGCTTTTACAGTATTATTTCATAATACTCCTTTTACTGTACGCACTTTACTTTATAACAAGTATTGCAATTGTGGCAATTCATTTCTCTTGCATGAGAAAGATGACTGCTCAATAAATAACACCTTTTATTGAAAACGCCCGTCTCTCTATTTCTCTGCACTCTGGTGAAACTAAGTATGCACGATTGACTGAGTGAAATAGCTATCTATTGTTTTCACACGTTTCTGGAGATATACTCCTTATTCTGGGGGAGCAAAGTTGTCATGTTTATGCGGTTGTCAGAAGCTGAATCCCTTCTTGTCTATTCAGGGAAGTTCACTCCTCTCTGTTCATTCAAGAACGTTTCTAGTGACCTCTGAGCTAGCTGGCAAACCTAAATTAAGTCTAACATATTCAATAGAGCCCTAGTCGACCTCAGTCCTACGTCTAAACTATCGTTTTTGTTATTCCAATGAGCAGAGCCTATTGGGAAAATAGGAACTACACTACATGGCGCCCAACGTTTGATAAGGCGATAATCTAACGCAAGCTACTAGAGTAACTTAGTTGTGCTTTTTCACACAGACCCCCTTTTTCCCGTAAAATCTCCAATAGACGTCTGGAGTGGGTGAAAGGTTAATTTCCGCCGGAACTTAGCAGGATAAGAATCCTATGTATTAGTTTTTGGTTTAGTCAACGTTGAAGGATACAGTGTTCCAAAATATTGTGCACCTAATCTTTGTTTCCTCAAAAACTTGCTCTGCAAGAAACGTTCATTAAACAATGTCAAATCATGGAGACAACAACGAAACCTGTGAAGCCGCTGTAAATGCGAATCAACCGGGTGCAGACCTTACAGGGTTTAATGAAGACGACCATGATGAAATATTCATCCCGGTCAATATAAGAAAAACCATAACTATAAAACTTATAAAAAATGGAGTAACGTCAAGAGGTGGTACGGTCATAATTGTGGTAGAGGCACATGAATATCGGCAGACAGAGGTATTCTATTCCTGGATAAACTTTCCAGCAGCACACGCTGTAACACATGAGTTCCACTACTACAAAATAGCGGTTTCTCCAGCGGAATACTCTCCTTTCGAGGAAGTTGAAATTCCACTAACATACCAAGAGCACCTGCTCTTGTTTAATGGCGCCCTAAAACATCAAAATCACATTACCAGGCTCGGTCCACTAGGTAGACCAGGAGCCACATGGCCGGTTCTAGCCAGCTACATACTAGATCCGGACATTGAAGCAATGTCAGACGGAGAACTTTTAGTTCAGCTAAAACAACTAATTAAAATTCATAGACAATTGGTCCAATATGTCATGCGGACTTCAACAGTTTAACCTGCAATTGAAATTCCACAAAACATCCCTCAACAGGGGAACACAAACAAGATTACACCACAGAATATACAATCATGTCTTGGTAAAACACCTGGAAAACGGGAACAAATTCCATTCTGGTTAGCTCAAAAAATCACTCAGATAGAGGCAGTATTTCCTGATACTACCCCTCACGAAAAACACAGAATTCTGACTATCTGTCTCCCACTGGGGATCGCACCACATGTGGAGGACTGTGACACTTGGGGCACAGTCTTTGCCTCTATTTACACAAAAACACGTGGTGTTCCGTCTATAGCGGTTATACCAGATGTACTAAGACAGATTCAAAATGAATACGGTCCAGAACCTGCTTTAACTCTGGGTATGAAATTACTGAAAGACTTTAAGCAGGTCTTAGCTATATTATTAGCCAACATGAAAGGAGATACAGCATGTGTGGCAATCCGCCAAAAATTGAAGGAGACAGATATAACAGACCAACCTTTAGAGCTTGCTAAAATTATTGAAAAATCCTATGAAGAATTAGGCAGAGATAGTTTGGGTGGTAAACCAGTAAAACCCCAACTAATTGAAAATGCTGAAAAAACTTTTATCAAAAATAATCTCAATTCTCAAAAGAAGAAGTGGGAGGGTAACAAACAACCACTCCCAGAGAAAAACAATTTCAGTCCAGAGGAAGGTCTCCCCAACGAAGAAATAGATCTCCAGAAGGGGGCAAGTCACCCCAAAGGGAGCCCTCTGAAAAAAGATACAACCTTAGATATAGGGACAATCTGAGAAAACCAGACAGATATCAAGATATTGATACACGTTCCTCTCGATCTTTTCAGACTTCATCAAAGAAATCGGAAAGAAGAGGATGGTCAGAACATAAAGAAGAGCACGTAAAGTCCAAAGACAAGGAACCTGCTCATCAAAGTAAAAAATTACAATTTCCCAGAAAGAAGGTAGCCAGTATTAAAATAAAACGTGCCGAGAATCCTGAGGACACAACTGAAAAACGGAGAGTGTGCCCAGACAATGCTAGACAGCACTGCAGAAGTGAGCATAGCTCGCAAGATCCTAATGAATCTTCTGGAGACAGTGGACACGAATGAATACATTCAAGTGGAAACTGAAGACACCCAAGTGAGCGTGCCCCATAAACTATATGAAATAACATTGCGTATAGAGGGAGATAAAACTAGGAAAATAAAAGGTCTCTTTTGGGAGAATCTATCTAAAGGCTATGATATCCTTCTAGCAGAGAAAGACTGTCCACCAGAGTTTGTCAGGGAGTGCCCACATGGCGAAGAAATGATTATGCCTGCCTTCTCAAATCACATTCCAATTCATAAAAAATACACACTTGCTAGAAAATGGGCAGTGGCCCAAGCCCCTGCATTATATAAAAATCATGTAGGATGGAATGAGGATTCTCCTCACCATAAAATCCAGTTAAAAAATCAACCTACTGCACAGAGGCATTATCATGTTAAGCAAGAAGCTAAAAAATAAGTAAAAGAAATTTTAGATCAACTTGAATATCATGGGGTGATTGAAATATGCACCTCACAAATGAACAATCCTTTGTTTCCTGTCTCCAAGCCAGACGATTCATATCGTCTAGTTTTGGACTACAGACATCTAAACTCTTGCTGTAAAACTTTTGCAGTACAAAACTCACACAGTGCAGCACTAATGAATAACATCATTCGCAAAAAATATAAAACGACATTAGATATTTCAAATGGTTTCTTCTGTCAAAACAAAGCACCTGAAAGCAGATATTTGACCGCTTTCTCCAGCATGAGGACCCAAAAAAAATGTTGTCGTCTCCCACAGGGATTCAAGAACAGCCCAGAATTATTTTCAGCCAGGGTAACAGAGTTACTACACATGTATGATGATGAGGCATTATCCTATTTCGATGACATCTATCTTACAGACGATGACCTGGAGACTCACTTGAAAAGAGTCAACGCCATAATACTTGGGTTCGCATCTGAAGGGTACAAATTTAACTTTAAAAAATCACGAATTGCCCATCTAACTGTCTAACTATTTTTAGGATATGAATTATCAAGTGAAGGCAAAAGCCTAGCAGACAACTTCTTAGAGAAGTGTGCAGTACTCCAAGCTCCAAAAATGCTGAAGAACTTACAATCAATACTAGGTTTCCTGAATTTCGGAAGAACATACATTCTAAATTATGCAGAGAGGGTTAAACCTCTCTACGAACTAATAAAACCTGATTTTAAACCAATTAATTGGACTCAAAAACACACAGAAATTTTAAGATCATTACAGACAGACATGTTGACTAAAACAAAACTGCAAACACGCGCAAACTAACGCAACCTTGTAATCCGAGTCTTCCCAGGAAGATGCGGATTCACATACCTGACCTTTAATGAGGGAGAAACGGTACCATTAGCTTATAAATCACATTTGTACACACAAGCTGAAATGAAATTCAGTTCAACTGAAAAAATTCTAACTGCGGTTCAAACTGCTGTAGCAAAAGAAAAAGCCCTCGCACAAGGTAAACGAATAATTATCGATACACCAATACCTGCCCTAGAAGCAGTAACAAGAGCAAGCATCCCCAATGCTAAAGCTCTACATCCGAGATGGATACAATGGGTTAATTCTCTTGCTGCACCAGACGTAGTATACGAATTTCATCCTAATTTAAAAACACAAGAATTTCTACAATATGAATATGAATGTCCTCTGCCGATCGAGATTCTGCCTCTAGAACATTACGGTTGTATAATATATACAGACGACTCAGCACAACCCGTGGTTGGAGGTAAACAAGCCTACAGTGCTGCGTGCGCGATTGTTAAAGGTCGTTGGCACGAAGGAAAATTTAAACCTTAGGTAACTAAAACTCAATCACTCAGAGATTGTACAGCTCAGCGAGCTGAACTACAGGCTTTTAAGATGGCACTTGAAAATAGCGAACGAGAATTCCCCACACTAATAGTGTGCGATTCCTTTTACTGTGTCCAGTCTTACAATGAATATTTACAGAACTGGATTCAAAACAACTACAAAGATGCAAAAGGTGGCACAATCAAGCATAAAATGCTTTGGGAACAGGTAGTTATTTTACAAAAAGAACTACAAAAGACTCACGTGATTCATACACTGAGTCATCAACGTGATGGCGTTCACGTTGCAGGGAATTCATTGGCTGATGAGGCTGCAAAAGCAGCTGTACAAACGGCTTCCGTAGCTGCCATTACTCGGTCAAAAACAAAAATAGACAGAGAGATAATGCAAGCTGTCAGTGCTTCAGTAAGAAACAGCGGTAAGACACTCCCGAAAGGCTTTCCAGTAAAGTACTCATACAAAACTGATGCAAACAACGTTCCATTTGCTCAAATCCCTGGAGTGGGGATAGAGCAATTCCAAACACGGAGCACAGATTAGGACTAATTTTAGCGGCACACAAAGGTCTCGCCTCTGCACATGCTGGTGTTTCCGCCACAGTATCATTATTAAAACAGAGATATTGGTGGCCACGCATGAGAAAACAGGCTAGGAACTATGTTCTAGAATGTGAAATATGTCAGAAAATGAAAGTATCAACAGTGTAATGACCAGCGCAGACGCCCCTTCTAATCTCAGACAAAGCATTAGCATGTGTTTACCTGGACCACTGTGGTACCTTACAAAGGGACGGCAACTATAAATATATCATGGTCGCAGTGGATTCCTGTAAGTGATTCATTTGGATGTGGCCCCAGCGCTCGGCTGACGCCAGAACTGTTATAAAAGATTTGTGAGTCTTTTTCGGCACAGTCCTGCGTTTAGCTCTCGGGCTTACAAGGAGGCCATGGCCAGCATGGGCATTGCATTGCGGTATTCTAGTCCATTCCATCCCTAGGGAAATGCGGTAGTGGAGAGAAAAAAACATGACATAAAGCAATCTATAACAGTGAGGGTATTAGGTTTGGGTGACGGGTGGGTCAAACATCTAATAAGTGTCCATTGTGGTCTTAATAATATGCCAAGAATTTCTCTAGGAGGTATCAGTCCGTACAAACTTTTATTTAGTACTAGAATGATCATCCAGGACTTGGATTGTCAGACTTCAGTGGTGCAAAAAAAGCCTTTGATATCAAAGATCGTTTGGCTGTTTTACAAGACTTAAATGAAACAAGAAAATGTCTGAGTAAGGAAAAGCTAAAGCCAACTACCACTGAAGAAAAACCACCTGTCCCAGCGAAAGATCGCGGTGAAGAAGGAATTTGGGCCTTCTAACAGAAAAGCAGTACCTGTCTTAGCTGTCAGCGGAACAAGATCAGTTGTACTACCGCCCCTTGCTGGAAAAAAGGAGAACCGAGTTGTATCAATCGACCTGGTAAAACCACAACCATCTGGCCAATAATAAGTAGTAGGCCAAGTGGACTCCCAAGAAATAGCAGAAGACCAAATCTTGCTACAATCCAAGAGGTTCAAACTGAGAGACTAATCATATTTGATAAACCTGCAGTTATTAAAAAAGGACTATGCAACAAAGCCATGGAACTTGAGCCTCTTGAAACCCAAATTGCAACAGTTCGTCAAGAAACACCAGTCTACAACGATGTAGCCTCGGACTATACAAATGTAACAAAAGAAAATGCAAAGATCAATGGAAATCCGGAAGCAATCCCACCAATTGACAGAACTGCATCTGGCTACTTTATCAACTTTGATGACTTTTCAGATGATCCAAGTGAACATGGAGACAAGCCAGCAACAAAAACATTCAAAGAAAAAATCACAGAACTCTTTCATCAACTCAGAGAAACATATCTAAACTCACAATGGATTAAATTATGGATTGTGTTAGGCGTACTTTTCCTCCTTCTATGGCTCATCTTGGTTTTAAGTTTGGGTAGATTTATTTATGGAAAATATAGTACAATGGACACAGCAAGTCAGAACATCAACTTGGTCCTGAAACCACACAGATCATTAAACATCGAAAAAATAGAACTGTCATCAGTGAACAACATAGCTATCCCTATACCTGATGGCATAGCATGGGACAAAACTGACTATGAAATCTATGGCCCGGTTGAGCTCTTGAAATATCCACACAATTTAAGATTTCTTTAAGTGACTTTGTATCACCTAGTACTTTTTCTGATGATTGGGACTTTGAAAATATTAATAATATGATGTCAGATTTAGAAATGTTAGCACAATTTACAGCACATGATTATTTACAGGGTTCGTCGAATTATGAGGAAATGTACTGTTTCAACCACTTTGGGCATCATTATCTGCATAAATCTGCAAATCCTAGAAATATTTTCAGTTATTATCAATGGGAACATTGTTTAACCCCGCCCAAAGGCAGCTCAAAAACATTTTATGAGAAATTCTCATACTTCTAGGGGTTTAATGTCTCTGATCCTGAAACATTCTATTTCAAAATGTTGAATAAGACAGGAGTGAAAAACATGTTAACAAATACTAAACTGATTTATTCTGAGAAATTTTATGAAAAAATGTCTACATTTGGTTTTGAATTTTGGAAAAAACAACATTGAGACAAAAACCATCTGGGGTACAAAAGAATGGCAGGTACAAGGTTTAGAAGCATTGTTCAGAGCTTGCATGATCCCAGAACAAATAATGTTCCTGAATGACACAATTCAGCAAATAACCTGTCTTGGTTTAGCCAAGATAAAAGATTTAAACAACCCGTCTATACCAAAGCCAATGCCTGATAGAAACACCACTACAGATGAGGGGTTAGACGTGGCCTATATTTTAAAACAAAACAGAACACTTCCTGATTGGAACAAATGGTTGATCTGGCCCACAGACACTAATAACTGTCATGATAGATTCCTGAACAAAATACAGGGGTTGAAACAGAACAGGCCAGACCCAAGATATTCCGAGAGACAACATCAAGGGATAGTTACAACATACAGTGTAGGAAAACTATGCCTTGACTGGCTACAGAGATCCACACTTCCCGAAATTAAGCAACACTTAACTTTACTTAAAGACGGTGCTGACTTGCGAGATTTCATATTGGGACCTCGCAAACAGCGTCAAAAACGTTTCATATACGCCGGTATATACGCAGCTTACAATGAAGCTTGGAAATTAAATCAAATTGAAACTGCTGATAAAATACGAGAAATTGATCGTATTAATTTGGAAAAAACACTTTCTGTAGTGGACAATGGGTTAACGACTATGTTCTCCAGAATCTATTCACTTAACAGTATTGCATCATCTGCTATTGATATAATAGAACAGGATATGATAATGTTACAACATGGTCAGTCCCAATTGCGTTCTATTGTACAGCTAGGCTGGACGTTACAAAACCTCCGTTCAGGTCACGTGCCATGGCGTTTAATCAACATAACGTCATTATTTTCTATCTTTAACCTTACTGATAGACAAATCTCGCTGGCACAAAAAGGAGCAGACTATACGGTGCTGAGCATTGAAAAACTTGAGAGATTACCATTGACAATGTCAGAAAGACCTGTCATTGAATGGATAATACATGGCGCCATTACAATCCCAATAACAACTTTTCAGTTTCAAAACTGCCAAAAGTATATACCAGCAGGCCTGTATGAAAGGTTGGGTAAAGGATACATCAAATCAACCTGGAATTTACCCTATACACATAGATGTTGGAGTGGGGGAAAGAAAGAGCTATTTCTTAGTGGTAATAATTGTAAAACATCACTGAGCGGTACACTCCTATGCGAAAGTATAAACTTGCATGGATCTTGCAAAGGTTCATCAAACAACCTTTCATGTCATCTGCACAGCACCCCAGCTACACAGATAGAGCCCTTTTTCAGACATCTTTACAACAGTAGCCACGTTATATTAAGTGACTAAGCATGGGCGGAAAATCCGTTCCGCTCGCGGATTTTGCGGATTTTCGGTAAATTCGCAATCCGCGAACGCTTGCGAATTTACCACAAAAATTCGCAAATTCGCACGCAGCGTATTTTTTTTTCTTGGTGATACAATTTTGCGGCGCGCAGCGTTCACTTACTGTCATTCAGCGTTTGCCGAGTTGTTTTTCTCGATATTTTGCGAGTGCTGCGCCATTTTGGATCTTGCTGCGGGATCCCGCGGGAGTTTGGCAAGCGCGATTACGTCATCGCGGCTTGCCACCTTGTACTGCGAGAGTTTGTCAACGCGAGTACGCCGTGATCACGTATCGCGGGAGTTCGCAATTGCGAACTTGTAGATGCGGCGGGCAGCAACAATCTCGCACTCGCGAAAATACAAAATTTGCAATTCTGCACAAGAAATCCACCAGCAAGCAGCATAAACCTTCTGGAAATTATGATTTTTATCAGAATAACTTCTCAGGTTGACATTTGCCTGCACTTTTTTTTGCAAGGAGTCCATTTTGGGGGGTGGAGGAGGAAGGAAGTGCCCCACAGTCTCCAACTTCCTGTTCCTGTCCAGCAGGCTCCTCCCAGTGCTTTCTTCATGTGCTGGATGTTCGGATTCTTCACCTGGAAGGATTACTTTTTGTGGATGCTGCTGGATATTTGGATTTGAGGCCTTTTTGACTTTCTTTGGATCACTTTTGGATTAGAAATTTCACAAGTAAGTTTGTTTGGGGCATTACAGTTGGAATTTTCAATTTTTGGGCTGTTTTGGGTCCTTTTGCCCAGGGGTACTCAGTGGTGGGTGGACTGAGTGTTTCTGTGGGGTGTCTTGAATTTGGGGTGTTCATGGGGACAGGCCATGTGCTGGGAGGCAGGGGGCCATTTTGAATGCAGGCAGTGTTCATAGGTCTGCAACCATTTTGCCTAGCTTTCAACCTTTATGCCCAGGGGTAGTGAGTGATGCATGGGTCTAGTCTTTCTGTGGGGTGTCTTGAATTTAAACATCATGGAGGGCCTGGATGGTTTGGGATTGTGCTGATTTTTCTGTGATTTTCGTTTTTTTGGGCTGTTGTTGTGGCCTTTTCACCAGGGGTAGTGAGTGGTGCATGAGCCTAGTCTTTCTGCGGAGTGTCTTGAATTTAAACATCATGGAGGGCATGGATGGCATGGGATTGTGCTGATTTTTCTGTGTTTTTCGATTTTTTGGGGTGTTCATGGGGATAGGCCATGTGGGTGGGGGCCATTTTGAGTGCTGCTACAGGCAGGCCCTGGCCATGTGCTGGGAGGCAGGGGGCCATTTTGAATGCAGGCAGTGTTCTTAGGTCTGCAACCATTTTGCCTAGCTTTCAACCTTTATGCCCAGGGGTAGTGAGTGATGCATGGGCCTAGTCTTTCTGTGGGGTGTCTTGAATTCAAACATCATGGAGGGCCTGGATGGTTTGGGATTGTGCTGATTTTTCTGTGACTTTCATTTTTTTGGCCTGTTGTTGTGGCCTTTTCACCAGGGGTAGTGAGTTTTGCATGAGCCTAGTCTTTCTGTGGGGTGTCTTGAATTTAAACATCATGGAGGGCCTGGATGGTTTGGGATTGTGCTGATTTTTCTGTGATTTTCGTTTTTTTGGGCTGTTGTTGTGGCCTTTTCACCAGGGGTAGTGAGTGGTGCATGAGCCTAGTCTTTCTGTGGAGTGTCTTGAATTTAAACATCATGGAGGGCATGGATGGCATGGGATTGTGCTGATTTTTCTGTGTTTTTCGATTTTTTGGGGTGTTCATGGGGACAGGCCATGTGGGCGGGGGCCATTTTGAGTGCTGCTACAGGCAGGCCCTGGCCATGTGCTGGGAGGCAGGGGGCCATTTTGAATGCAGGGAGTGTTCTTAGGTCTGCAACCATTTTGCCTAGCTTTCAACCTTTATGCCCAGGGGTAGTGAGTGATGCATGGGCCTAGTCTTTCTGTGGGGTGTCTTGAATTCAAACATCATGGAGGGCCTGGATGGTTTGGGATTGTGCTGATTTTTCTGTGATTTTCGTTTTTGTGGCCTGTTGTTGTGGCCTTTTCACCAGGGGTAGTGAGTGGTGCATGAGCCTAGTCTTTCTGTGGGGTGTCTTGAATTTAAACATCATGGAGGGCATGGATGGCATGGGATTGTGCTGAGTTTTCTGTGTTTTTCGATTTTTTGGGATGTTCATGGGGACAGGCCATGTGCTGGGAGGCAGGGGGCCATTTTGAATGCAGGCAGTGTTCATAGGTCTGCAACCATTTTGCCTAGCTTTCAACCTTTATGCCCAGGGGTAGTGAGTGATGCATGGGCCTAGTCTTTCTGTGGGCTGTCTTGAATTTAGACATCATGGAGGGCCTGGATGGTTTGGGACTGTGCTGATTTTTCTGTGATTTTCGTTTTTTTGGCCTGCTGTTGTGGCCTTTTCACCAGGGGTAGTGAGTGGTGCATGAGCCTAGTCTTTCTGTGGGGTGTCTTGAATTTAAACATCATGGAGGGCACGGATGGCATGGGATTGTGCTGATTTTTCTGTATTTTTTGATTTTTTGGGGTGTTCATGGGGACAGGCCATGTGGGTGGGGGCCATTTTGAGTGCTGCTACAGGCAGGCCCTGGCCATGTGCTGGGAGCCAGGGGGCCATTTTGAATGCAGGCAGTGTTCATAGGTCTGCAACCATTTTGCCTAGCTTTCAACCTTTATGCCCAGGGGTAGTGAGTGATGCATGGGCCTAGTCTTTCTGTGGGGTGTCTTGAATTTAAACATCATGGAGGGCATGGATGGCATGGGATTGTGCTGATTTTTCTGTGTTTTTCGATTTTTTGGGGTGTTCATGGGGACTGGCCATGTGTGTGGTGGCCATTTTGAGTGCTGCTACAGGCAGGCCCTGGCCATGTGCTAGGAACCAGGGGGCCATTTTGAATGCAGGCAGTGTTCTTAGGTCTGCAACCATTTTGCCTAGCTTTCAACCTTTATGCCCAGGGGTAGTGAGTGATGCATGGGCCTAGTCTTTCTGTGGGGTGTCTTGAATTTAGACATCATGGAGGGCCTGGATGGTTTGGGATTGTGCTGATTTTTCTGTGATTTTCGTTTTTTTGGTCTGCTGTTGTGGCCTTTTCACCAGGGGTAGTGAGTGGTGCATGAGCCTAGTCTTTCTGTGGGGTGTCTTGAATTTAAACATCATGGAGGGCATGGATGGCATGGGATTGTGCTGATTTTTCTGTGTTTTTCGATTTTTTGGGGTGTTCATGGGGACAGGCCATGTGGGTGGGGGCCATTTTGAGTGCTGCTACAGGCAGGCCCTGGCCATGTGCTGGGAGGCAGGGGGCCATTTTGAATGCAGGCAGTGTTCTTGGGTCTGCAACCATTTTGCCTAGCTTTCAACCTTTATGCCCAGGGGTAGTGAGTGATGCATGGGCCTAGTCTTTCTGTGGGGTGTCTTGAATTTAAACATCATGGAGGGCATGGATGGCTTGGGATTGTGCTGATTTTTCTGTGATTTTCGTTTTTTTGGGGTGTATAACTGAACTGATGTTCCTCTGTCTTCCATTGCTTTTAGGTGCACAAGACTCAAGAGAACCACCAGTGCCAGGAAGAAGTCCTGCAGCGGTGTGTGTGTGCAGCATAACGTCACGCGACGTCATGTCTGGCCACAGACAACTCTGCAACTCGTGCAACTGCGGCCTGCTGTTCTGACTGCTCTGAAGAAGATGGCCCCAAAGAAAGTTCCCCGTAGCTCCTCTAGCAAAAAAGTTGCCAGTAAGGAGCAGAAGAAGCAAGTTACCAAGGAGACTGGTGTGCCGCCCGCCACATTTTTTGGGAGTAAAAAAAAAAGTACGCCTGCAGCAGCAGCGGGATCTGCTGGGGACCAAGCTGGGAGCAGCACCCCCGCTCCATTGGGCTCAGTGCCACCACCACGCCAACTTAAGTCCAAGCCCTTGAGTGCTTCAGAGGCAGCCAGTCTACTTTTTCAATCACCATCGACCAGTGATGTTGGCTCATCGCAAGAAAGTAGCAGCAATGTCCCTCAATCAACACAGGTTGTTGTAAGTCATCTGACGAGTGTTTAACAACCACAGCCGCAACAACAACCACATGTGCAAGTACAAGCCCAAGTACAAGTGGAAGGAGAGGCAGCGCAAGGAGATGTGCAAGCAGAGGTGCATGGAGGGTCACAAGTGCCCACAATAGTTGTTCCTCCCAAAGTAGGGGCACATCAGGAAATCGACAATCAAGGCAAGGTATCATTTGAGGAAGCCACTCCTCCTGATGATCATTCATTGTCTTCCACACCCCTAGCAAGGAAGAGATCAAGGGTGGTGTCTACATCTTCTTCAAGCCCCTTTCCTTCTGATGATATGGATCTAAATTGGGACCCACCACAGCCGTCTGAGAGTGAGGCACACCATGATCTGACAAAGGTAGAGAAGCGTAAAAGGAAGCGCGTCCAAAGTCTCATACTTATGGAGTGTGATGAGGCTCAACAAGAAGTGGTGGATACTGCTGCTGATGAAGACTCTCATGACGACGACCCAGTCATCATAAAGGTCACTGCAGCCCCAGCGGGCATGCAGCAAACAGACATTTTGACCCTAGCCCGAGAAGCTGCTGAGCGCGATGATGATGTTGTCGACGAGGAGGCAGTGGAAACACCACAATCATTGGAGTTAACTGGTATACCAACACGTACCGCTTCCATATTTCTTCCTCGCCAGAAGGGACCTCCATCCACCTCGACCTCAATTAGTGGTGGTGAAAGTGCACAACGTACTAAAGTTCGGCAATCCACATCCTCCACTTCATCTGGCATTAGCAGCATGACCACCAGTATCGCCGCCTCCTCCGGCCCCCACAGACAATTCAAGTCCTCAGCTTGGGACTTTTTTAGTGTTTGCCCAAAAAGGGAAAACTTCGCCATTTGTAGCATTTGTAAGCTTGCAGTTAGTCGTGGTAAGCTTGGTACCAACTATGGTACCGGAGGCCAGAGAGGTCATCTGAAGAGACAGCACGCTGTCCAATGGTTTGCGCACCTAAAGGCGGTCAGGGAAGCCCGAATTGCACGTCAAGAAAACATTGATGTTTCATCTGATGATGACGAGGAGGAAGAAGACGTGTCAAACACTTCACTTACACCCAGTACCCCTGTCAGCAGCACACCCCATGTGAGCCACACTAAGAGTGTGGGAGAGAGTGAGACACCAATGCGAAAAAGTTCATCAGCGAGCGTAACTGGGTCGAAGAAGTCATCCTCATCATCCCGTAAATGCTTGGTCCAGGGTAACATTAGAACCATGTTGTTTACAGAAGCGCCATATGAACGCAACCACCCACTGACGCGTCTGTATAACGCTAAGCTGGCTAAAATGCTAGCTCTGGACCTTCTCCCTTTTTCTTTTTTAGAAGGGATTGGTTTTCTAGAATTAGTGGCAGCGCTCTGCCCTAAATGGAAGGTTCCTAGCCAGTTCTATTTTGCCAGAGTTGCGGTTCCAGCA
Source organism: Lissotriton vulgaris (assembly GCF_964263255.1). Taxonomy (NCBI): domain Eukaryota; kingdom Metazoa; phylum Chordata; class Amphibia; order Caudata; family Salamandridae; genus Lissotriton; species Lissotriton vulgaris. The sequence goes on from NW_028253749.1 coordinate 14,245, forward strand.
CTACATGAAGATGTGCTGAAGGTGATTGGGGCAGCTTTGCAGAAGAGTGCTGTGCACACTATACATCTGACAACAGACATGTGGACCAGTGGTGCAGGCGCTGATTACATGTGCATCACTGCACACTGGGTCTCTTTTTCAGGGGTTAAAGCAAAGCTAAACACAGGTGTTGACCCGGACCAAGTTTTTAAAGCTGCTCGGAAACATGCAACACTAGCCATGTTTGGCTTTGAGAAACGTCACACAGCACAAAACATTTTGGATGAGTTTAACACAAAGGTCTTTCACTGGCTGTCCCCAAAAAAACGCCAGATTGGTTATGTTTCCACGGATAATGGCGCCAATGTAGTTAAGGCCATGGAGCTGGGTGACTATTTCAGAGTGCCGTGTTTGGCACATAAACCTGGTTGTTAAAAAATTCTTGAGTGATGAAGACAGTCCAGTGTGCGAGGTAGTGGCCACCTGCCGAAAATGTGCAACCATTTCAGCCATTCTTTTAAGGCCCGGAAGCATCTGTGGAGCCTGCTACATGAACGTCGAATGCCAGTGAAAGCACTCATCCAGGAGGTGCCAACACGTTGGAACTCAACCTTCTACATGCTTGAGCGTCTGTATGAGCAGTATACGGTACTCGATCACTATTTCTTAACACTGGGTACAGCTCAGAAGGACCTGAGGCTAGATGCGGCAACCTAGTTAAAAGCCTGACAGACATGCTTCGTCCTTTTGAGGTCTTCACGCGTGCAGTCAGCAAGGAGGACTGTAATTTGGGAAAAGCTATCCCATTGTTGTACATGCTGGAGCACCAACTGAAGGCGGTGTCTTCTGTGTTTCAAAAAGATGAAAAAAACCAAGACCCTTTTGTTTTGGCAGAGAAATTATTATATTAGAGCGCCTACAAGGTGATGAACGTCTTAAAATGATCCACTCAGAACAGCATTACATTTATGCTACTATTCTGGATCCATGCTACAAAAAGGCGCTGGCAGGCCGAGCATTCTTTCCTTTTGCTGATAAAGATGTTACAAAGTACAAACGTTGGCTAGCCTTGTCAGCCAAGAGGTTTGAAAGAGAACGGCAGCTCATTGAAGGAAAAGGCAGTACATCAGCATCAGCATCAGCAGGCCATCCCCAGTCAAAACAATCCATTTCTGCACCTGTGGCTGTGGCACAAGTGACCTCTCAGCCATTAAAGACACCAGCAACCGGATCATCTGCACCAGACACAACAGTAACATTGGATGCTGAAGAGGATTGGCTAACTCGGCTTGGGTTTGGTTCTCAAAAGGTCACAGCAAAAGCTAAGAAAAGTGGAGGAACCTTGGAGGACCTTGAGTCGATGGTGCAGGACTATCTGAATGACTCAACAGAGGTCTATGTTAATGCTGACCCATTGGCGTATTGGCATGGGAAAAAAGAATTGTGGCCACAGCTCTCCAAACTGGCTTTAAACTACTTGTCTTGCCCACTCGCAAGTGTGTCTACTGAACGTGTTTTCAGTGCTGCTGGTGGCATTGTTACTCCCAAACGGAGCCGCCTCTCGCCCAAAAATGTGGAGAGGTTAACTATGATCAAGATGAATCAGCACCTCATACCACCAGATTACAAAGTACGAGAAAGCACGCCGGATGAAGACGAGGTGGACAGCAACGTAGATGAGGGAATTTCTTCTCTGTTAGGTGACCCTGAGCTCACCCTGCCTGAATTCGCAGAGTATGATGACAAAGCCTTATTCTTATTCACTGACACCGAGCCCTGAAAATGAGACAATGAATCAATAACTTTCTTTTTCGTCCTTATTCACTTTTATTCCTGTGTGTCTGTCTTTCTTTGTTGTGCACAGTTAATATAATTCAAACTTTAATCACCTAATCACCAAAACAAGCCCATCAGCAGAACTGTCTTCACTTGTTTGCTTATTGATTTGAAGGTGCTGCAGTCTGCATTCCTCAGGTTCACAAGTTCAGAAGAACATGCTCCTCTATCCTCCTCCTCCAGACTCCTATTTCCCTCAAAGCAGAGGGCTGGATTACGCCCAATGAAGAAAGACTCAGCACTTGTGGGAGTGTTCTACTTCTTTGCGGGTGAGTTGACGGCTCTGGGGTCATTGCTGGGAAGCTCTAATACCGGATAAAAGTGGTTTGGACCAAATCGGAGGTGGACTTTTTTTGTGTTTTTGCTGACTTGCTTGCCTTTGAGGTGCTCTTTGGGGGGGGTCCGGGTGTTGGTGGGTGAGTTTTGGGGTCTGGGAGCACTGCTGGGACAGTCTAATCTTGATTGCATTTGCTTTTCTGGAAATCCGTGGTGGAAAACGGGAGTTATGACCTAGCTGCACAGCGCGTTTGGACCGAAGGCCGAGAAATATTGTAAGTATGAGATTTTCCTTTTTGGCTGTTTGGGGGTGTTGTGCTTTTTTGTGGGTGGGTTGGCGGGTCTTGGGGCATTCCTGGGAAGGTCTAATACCGGATAGAAGTGGTTTGGACAAAATCCATGCAGAATTTTTTTTTGCTATTTCTGACATTTTGCTCAATGGAGCGTTTTCAGGGGCCTGTTTGGGAGGCTTCATGGTGTTTGTGGGTGGGTTTCGGGGTCTGGGAGCACTTCTGGCTATGGATACTTTAGTTTGCAAGAGGTTTGAAGCAAATCCATGGTGGCAGAGGGGAGTTAGGGCCTAGCTGCAGAGCGCGCGTGGAGTGATTTTGGAAATTGGCAAGAAAATGACTAAGTCCCCATTTTTGTACTTTTGCTTTTTGGCTGTTTGGGGGTCTTCTACTAGTTTTCTCCTGGGTTGACGGCTCTGGGGCCATTGCTGGGAAGCTCTACTACCGGATAAAAGTAGTTTGGACCAAATCAGAGGCAGACATTTTTTTGTGTTTTTGCTGACTTGCTTGCCTTTGAGGTGCTCTTTGGGGGGGTTCCGGGTGTTTGTGGGTGAGTTTTGGGGTCTGGGAGCACTGCTGGGACAGTCTAATCTTGATTGCATTTGCTTTTCAGGAAATCCGTGGTGGAAAACAGGAGTTATGACCTAGCTGCACAGCGCGTTTGGACCGAAGGCCGAGAAATATTGTAAGCATGAGATTTTCCTTTTTGGCTGTTTGGGGGTGTTGTGCTTTTTTGCGGGTAGGTTGGCGGGTCTTGGGGCATTCCTGGGAAGGTCTAATACTGGATAGAAGTGGTTTGGACAAAATCCATAAGGAAAAGCCTTTTGGCACTTTTTGTAACTTAGGGTTCGTTAGGCTTAGCCCTAGCAGCAGGATTGCATGTGTTTCGGGGTGTTCTAGATTTTTGCAACTGAGTTCTGGGGTCTTAGAGCACTCGTGAGAATGTGTAATTTTGGTTGCAAGTCATTTGAACAAAATCCATGGTGGGAAAGGGGGGATTTGACATAGTTAAAGAAAGCCTTTGCCACTATTCTTAACTTAGGGCTCGTTAGGGTTAGCAGTATTTCTATTGCATGTGTTTGGGTGGGGGGGATTTCGAGTCTTGGAGCGATGCTGGCTATGGATACTTTTGCTTGCTTGCAAGTGGTTTGAATACAATCCACGGTGGGTAAGGGGGTATTTGGCCCTACTTTTACTTTCAAAGTAAGTTTTGTCACCAGTTTTCTGCTAGGCCTCGTTTTTTGAGATCTGATTGGGGGTCTTCTACATTTTTGCGACTGGCTTTAGTAAGGGTCTGGGTGGGAGCACTGCTGGGAAGGTCTAATTTTGTTCTAAAACACAGTTTACAGTACACCTAGCTTGAGGGGAAAGATTCGCTAAATTAATTTGCCCATACTTATTTATCCTTCAAAAGGTGACTCAGACAGAGGACGCACTTTCAAAAATATTGTACTGTCTATTAGGAAAATCTAAGTGTGACTTTTTGCACTACACAGCGTACATACCTTATATTTATTTATCAGTGGTGTTGTAATATATCACTTCCTGTTTTTCGTTCAATAATTACAGGCCGGGTTTCAGTCTGTACAATGGGGAAAAAAGGATGCAGTCAGGCTTCACATTAGCGAGCCGCAATTCAGCATCCGCCAGGCAGGCAGTGGACAGGGTGTCTTCTGGTCACCAACATTGGAGGAGTGCCGCTAATAAGAGGAATTGTTTGCTGCATGCAACTTACTTACCAAATTCAACAGGACAACTACAACAACATACAGATACAGTATCCATTGTTTTCTTCTATGAGTGTGACTGCATTTCTTGGATCTCCCTCTGCTTCTAAATTGATCCCTACAGCCATTCTATAGGTTTTACTTCGGCTATTTTTTAAACCAAATTTAATGTAGCCTGTACTGTTGCATTCTGTCATTCACGGTTGTCGAAAGTACTACTTACTTTTCAGTAACAATGCATGCAGTAGTGCATGCACTTCCTTTATGTCATCTTTGTACCCAAAGATTTCTTTATGTTCAATTATTGTTTGTCCATGCTGTGCTTTTTTTTTTCTCTCAACAAAACCTACCCAAAAAGAAACCCCCATTCCCATCCATTTTCCAAACCCTAACCCTCTTTCCCCGAGCTGTGCGGTTTTGATTGATGTGTGACTAAATGACATCAATAATTCCACACACTTGCTGGGGAGGATAAGGTCATAGCAACAGGCTGGTGAAGGAATCCGAGGATATATTCTAGACTTACTCAGCTTCAGTACTATTTCTTGTAGTAGTAGCCAATGTCAAAGAAATTCAACGCAAGTACTAGTTATACTTTCAATACTTTACCATTTGTTAGGCTACATTGTGGCACTGTTCTAGTGTACTGTCACCTGCTATATTCTCTATCGTACCATTGTAATGCTACAGTAAGGACAAACCAGGTTTCATTTTCTTTTTTTCCATAGGCATGCAACTGCCACTGTGTCACACCACTAGTACCACTGCAATGAGGAGGACATTTCATCCGCCCAGGATTGCCAACCTTAATCGCCATTTCCAGTGGAGCCAGTCCTGGGCCTAGCCCTACTTTCAAACACAAATTACAGGTAAGATAAGCATTTGGTTGGAGGTAGTATAATGGAGTATTAGGAGAGACACGAGATTGACTGTAGTACTACTAAAGTCCTAGGACTATTCAGGAAAACAAACTTACTGTTAAACCCCCACCCACCAGACTCAAAAGCAATAAAAAACAGGTATGGTCAGATAAAGTTTCAAAAAGTATATTTTTGTAGCCCTAACAAAATAATCTCCCGCAAGACCCTCCCTAACCCCAACGATTGTCCTTCAAAAGTCCCAAAAACAACCCAACTCCCAATTCCCACCCCCCAAAAGTCTCTAAAAAAGGGGCAAGGGACACTACGGCAGGGTGCTGTTGACTTTAACGGCCAGGGCATCATACTCCTTGCGAAGGGTGGCATGGTCGAAGCAGAGGCCCTCCACCAAGTTCTTATAGGTTAGGATCTCCTGCTCCAGGTAGGACACAATGAGGCATGAGCGGTGCTGGCGTGCCTTGCAAATCCTGTGGGGGGCAGCTGCTGTCTTTGCTGCTCGGCGGTGGCGGTTGGCTTTGGTAGCCTGGCTCCGTACTGCTGGAGCACTGTGCTGGCTGGCAGCCCATGGGGGCACGGAGGAGGATGCAGCTGTCCCAGTGGATGTTGTTGTTGTACCGGTAGACTGCGTGTCCTCCTCCTCCAGGGCCACCAGCCGCCGATATTCGGCGACAGTGGCATCCAGCCTCCGTTGCCGGGCCATATTAGCCAGCTCCCTCCTTGATGGTCTGTTTGATTTGGAAGGAGCAACTATATGAAGAAAGAAAGACATAGTCTGTAACCAATGCTCCTTAAGATTAACACAAAATGATTGAGCAGAAAGTTGTGTCACAGTACAAGTAGCAAATAGAAAGAACAGTACATAACTATTGAGGACAGTATCTATGTAACCTCCGACTTCTTCATCCTTGCTCTAACATTAGTGGGAGTTTAAGGAACAAATTCTACGAGCACTATGGACTTCCATTACAGTCGACTATGACAGTACACCAGTCTTATTCTTCTTCTTCTCTCTTGTTTAGGAAAATTGGTACGTTATCTTATGCAAGCCGGCATAATGCAAGCGCAGTGAACTTGCACCCGAGAAAAACAGACGCACACCATGATGAGTGAGACAGACTTGCGTTACTGTACCGGTCCAGTACATGCAGGTGGTGAAGCTCTTACTTTTCTATTACGGGTGGCACTGAGAATACTCTGTTAAAAGGGCTACTGCTTAATTAATTTAGCTTTCACCCTACAGTGCAAATGAGTACTAGAAAAGGAAAATGAAGAAGCTAAATAATCTGATTATCTATCACTTCACATGGGATGTATTTGATGATATATGGGATGACTTTAGGTGCTTTGCCTATTAGGTGAACAGTGATACACCCACACATGAATGACGTACTACTACTAAACTAAAGTTATTAAGAGAGGTAGGGAGTATTCACCATAATAACCGGATATATGCTGTGCTTGCAGTTGCAATACAAACTACTGCTACTATTCATGGTAGTATTTGGACAAAATTATAACTTCTTTTCCTTGCCTTTCCTACACTGGAACGGACGTGCGGGTGCGGTGTTACATGCTCTTCAAAGTAACACTTAGTTCATCCAGTGACCGTCTACTCTCTCTAGATACACATATGCTATCTAAGAGTCAGATAGTACCATGATCCAGGCATCCATCCATTCAAATTATATGCACACACACAGTTTCTGTTTCACCCACCCAGGCTGTTCTCCTTCCACCCAGCCTTGCTTCATCATTCACCCAGCCATGCACCATACCATATTCTTTCCTTCCCAGCCACCTCGGGGACCAAGCAAACACATATCATTCTTCTTTGCCAGTCATCATTAAAATTCTCGTCCTTCCACACTTACTTACACCCTTCTTTCGCTTTTCGTTCATCCCATCCATCAAGTTCATCTCAGATCTGATTGGGATTCTTCTCGCCAAAAACTTCACAGCCAAGTCGAAGTACATTTAGAGGAGGCTACTACCTGGTTGATTTATAATACACCCGTGCAGAAAGCACACTCTGCAGTCTGCAATCTCAATACGTAAGGAATATATAGCTTACCTCTGACCGCCACCACTGTGTTAACCCTCACAGGCATGTCCAGCACTTGCACCGCCTCCTCCCCAGAGTTGTTCCCCTCGTCCAATACCACCACCTCCGCGCTGGCCCCACCTCCAAATGTTCCACCTACAAAGTACATTTAAGAATGTTAGAATACACCACTCACTACTATATAATATTTGGTCTAGGAGGAATAAAGAAATGTGAAAAAAACAGAATACAATGTAATAATTTGTGACTGTCTACTCTAAAGTAAAAATGTCCCTTTTTCCAGGGAAGGCTGTTGTCTTGCTGCACTTTTTGGCACAACTGATGAATGCTTGCTTTTTATTTTTAACACGCACCACTTTTTCTCCTAACAGACAGAAGCTTGACTTCTAAGAACACGAGCAGGATCAAGTTCAAACCAGGTGAGAGCTCGGCTCGACCACAAGAAATGTGTCCAATTATTCGTCAGCACTAAGCACTTTTCCATTTTCAGTTAAAAGTTTAGTTTTATGACAAACTTGATTTTAATAAATGTGTTTACTTTTAATAAAGCTTTTAAACTTAAATAGACAATGTGGTTTTTGGTCCTCCAGACTAGAGTGGATGAGCTAAAGGTTTTGGAATTTTTGCAAGCATGAGTCCGTGCCTCTGACACTTCTTGCCTCTGACTCCGTACACTTGTTCTGCGTTGGATAATCTAATCATCATTGGGGATCAATCATCGGTGACTTTGGGAGCTAAATGACTCTGCCACACTATCTAGTCAGTAAGGAGATTGGGGGTTCAACTACAAAGTCTGTTATCACTGAGGTATGTGGAAAGTCTAACAGCACCTATTATAATTGATAAGCTAAGCAATGCATTATTTAGTGTCCATAGTTCTGTTTGTGCAGATTTGACCCTGCAACAGTAGTAGAATGGATTGTCCTACTATCCAAACTAAAAGTAAAGTAGTATCTTATTCTTTCTTGGTGGTCATTCACCTTTTTATTGTTGGCAATTGTCAAAGCATAAACATTTAGAAGACTTGAAAAGACATTATGGACAATCCCAGAGGACTGCACTCAGTGCATAGAGCTATTGCTGACTAGAATGGGAGTCCAATGGAATTGCCAAATGTGCAATTTTAGTTAGCTACACAGACAGACTAATAAAAATAATCTAGTAATACCACAGGGAGTCATAGTCGAGGCAGGAAAAGAATTTAGATCCAGTCTACAAGAAGATCAAAGACGATTTAGAAAAAATCGAATGAGGAACGCTAGGAAAAAATAGGTACTCTATATTAAAATTAAAACTTACTGGGGCCAGCAAAGGAGCCCTCGCCTGCCCGATCCTGGCCTGCATCCTGTTCAACAGCACCCTCCTCCTCCTCCTGTGTCCTCTTGCCCCTGGGGGGAGCTGATGTACAACATGAAAGAAAGAAAGACCAGAAAACATGGATGATATTTGTCAACCAAATCAAACATTTCAAAAGAACAATAACAAAATTTTTTGGCAAAATAGCAAATAGACAACTATTCCACGGGATATATTGACCGATCTCATGTGGTCTACTACGTTATTTGTATTGCTTGATCTGCGGACCGTCGACTTGGAAAGTTCTTATGTAACTCACTAAATAAAGTACTAAAAAGGTTTGCCTAGGATTGGCAGGCAGCAGTCCGCAGCACGCGAAGTGACAGACAAAGTCCATCGTGATTGCAGATCAGCGACAACACTAAAGTTTCCTACTAAATTAACCAGTCATTAAAAAAAATACTCAAACTATCAATCCACCACCACTATTTCTTCTTATCGCCATGTGTACAAAGGAAGGACTGGACTTGAGTCTGTAGGGGCTGATTTAGAAGCCCCTTGTGGCTCTTTTGCTCCATTGTTGCGTGACTTTTGTGACGCAGCGGCAGAACAAAAGAGGCGCAATGGTGCGGCGTGTATTAACAACGTGACGCATATGGGAGATGCATCACGTTATAAAGCCCTGCGCCATCAAGGGGCGTTCCGGCGCAAGGGAGGGCGTTTCTGCACAGGAACGCATCCTAAAAGTGGCTGAGGGAAATCTACAAGATTTCAATCAGTCACTTTAAGGACAATTATGCGTGACTCAAACCCTGCGCCTGCTTGAAGCAGACGTACGGCTTGACGCAGCATTGGGGAGATAGGGCACCCCAGAGCATTGATGGAGCTGCGCCATCATTGCGACGCAACTCCAGCAATGCGCCGCCTTTACGGCACAGATACGTAACGCTTTGGTGACGTTTTGGGCCCATGTTGCGCCGCATTGAAGGTACGGCGCACCATGGGTGGTGGTGGCGTGGCACACAATTACTGGCGCATCCCTGCTACTTTGCAGGGATGCGCCGGTAATTAAAAATCTGAACCTTAGTGTCTAGCATTACGCAGTTCTTTAAACTACACTCATACATAATTTCACAGGCCAATGAAATGAACACAAAATCGAAAACAAATAAGCATAGTAGCAACACTAGTGAGAAGGAGAGCAGTGCACCTGAAATGCACAGAAGATTTTGAAATATAACTTACCTACAATGTAATCAGCAGCATTATTGCTCTTGGTAAAAAACAAAAATTTGCAATATAATAACACAGAGCAGGAGAAAACAGAGTAGTAAAGAAATAGCTACTACTACTCACCAATCCCGGGGATCTCAAGGCCAAGCAGGTTGACCAGATCGCGTTCACGGTCCAGGACATCCGTCCAGCGGTGGGTGGCCTGGTTGTAGGTGCGCCGGACCCGAGCGTGGTGGTACATGGCCCGGCACACCTTCTCCCACCGCTTCCGGCGTTCCCGGATCCCGTACCCGCTACCGATCTTGCGCCTGCCATGATGGTCCTGGGGAGGCGGCGCTGAACATAAAAAATTAGTGCGCCCACCTCCTCCGGGCTGAAGATCTCCCGGGGTGCGACTGTCTCCCCCCTCAAATGCCCGCACGGGAGCCGGGCACGGGGTGCGGGACCCTTCCCCTTCTCGGGCTGCTTCCCGGCTCCCTTTACCATGGTCTGGGCAGAAAGGAAGCTAAATAATAAAGAAAATAGAATAGGGAAGAGAAGAAAAGAAAAGAGTTTAAAACAGTAGTTTAAAATTAACCAAAAGTAGCAGAAAACACAAAAATATAGAGCTAGAAAAATAGAGGGATAGATAATAAGTAAAATAGATTAAAAAAAACTTCAAACAAGCAAAGGATGGCAGAGATTCAGAGAGGATAGAAGAAGCATGCCCAGAACCATAGCAATGAATGGGAAACAAGATGGCCGCGCCCGTTCACGACCGCGAGGGTAAGTTCGCGCGGGATTTTGCTCGCGAACACACGCGAAATTGTACTAGCGAGCCGCATACTTTGCGAGATTACACATCGCACCCGGAAACGGAAATACGTCATGCAGACAAGATGGCCGCGCCCGTGAACGACTGCGAGGGTAACTTCGCGCCGTTGCGCTATAAGCGGCTTGCTAAAATGCACAAAACCTTGCGAACTAACACGCCGCAAAAAAACAAATCGCATATTCGCACGAATTCGCGGCTTCCGAATTCAATCTCGCGCAAGTTCGCGCCCCGCGAATCCCGCGAAATTGCAGAAAAACAAGTTTTGCTAAAGTGAAAGCACTCAGCAGGTGCAAAAGTTCAAACTCATCATTAGTAACCATTCCCTGTAGTGCTTCCTGACTGGGGCCCCTCCAGAGTTCAGTTGCTAGTTGCTACAATTGTATGACCCTGCTCTGACCCTTACAGCAGGCTCATAGAATAGCTACAAGTAGGCCACAAAGGTCCTGGAAAAAAAAATTGCACTGCAACATAAAGCAAATTACAGATAAGGAAGCAGGTGCCAGACTGGAATTTTAAAACAGTGACACATTAATAAACCAACCCCAAATGTATTCATGTCAATTGAAGCAGGGCAGGTGTGCTTGCTTTTCCCCCCCATAATCTACAGTGATGATGAACCAGAGGGTGGCATTGATGTACCAGAGGGTGGCATGGGTGAAACAGATGGTGGCAGTGTTGAAACAGAGGGTGCTGTGAACCTGTGATGATGAACCAGACGTAGAAAAAACGTAGTCGCGACCGTTGCGTGCCGACAAGTAAGTTCGCAATTGCGAACTGGTACAAAACCCTCGCAACCTGGCAGCAATCCTTGCAAACATAAAAAAAAACATAAAATCCGCAAATTCGCGAGAATTCGCGGATTTTGCGGATTGCGAGTTCGCAAATACACAAATTCGAGAAAGCCAGATTCGCAAAATTTGCCCATGCTTAGTAAGTTTCCTTAGAAGTAAGGTGGTAGTGTGTGTATAGCTGTTTATGCAAAGAAATGGATGTTCAATAGTTTATTTGCATGTGTGAGTATGTGTGTGAGCAACTTTTGGAAGACTGTCGATGTGTTACAGAATGTATAGGTGTATCACTACATATGATGAGTGAGTATATGTATGAGTGACTACATAGAACTGTTGGTGAATTAGTGGATGTGTATATAAATGGTGGAATTACTGAATTGGTTGTTGTAACTGGTATGGGTATCTTTTTTTTTTAAATGTTAGCTTCTATTTTTGAATATGTGTTTCAAGGGTTACAGTGAAAGGAGGTCTGTCACACTGTCACAAGAATGGTGTCATCAGTGATGTCATGAGTGATGTCACTGACCATGTCATGAGTGATGTAATATGTGACGTCATCAGCAGTGCATTACACGGGCAAGTTATAGTGAGTCCAACTAACTATAACGTGGAATTTCAATGGTTTTATGTCAGTAAAATTTCCAGCTAACTATAACTGGTGTGAAACCTATGTTTTTTTCAGTGAATTTAATAGGTTTTCTAAATGTTAATTCCTAACTATAACTGGTGTGAAACCTATGTTTTTTCAGTGAATTTCATAGGTTTTTTAAATGCTAATTCCTAACTATAACGGATGTGAAACCTATGGTTTTTTCAGTGAATTTCACAGGTTTTTTAAATGCTAATTCCTAACTATATATAAGGCCCCAAACCTATATTGTGTTCTTTGAATTTTGTTAATAGCAAATGTCTATAGCTATAAAATGTAATATTTTTGAAAAAGAATGAATCCTATATTTTATTTGTATTTAAAACAATTTTTTTAATGTATATATTTTTATTTTTTAATTTTTTTTTACCCTGGAGCGCTCCCGGGGCGCGCCCCGGTGAGCGCCCCGGAAAGCGTAGTCTTTTGAAGCGCCCCAGGGCGCGCTCCGGAGAGCGTCCCGTTAGCGCTATTGCCGCGAACGAAAACATCATTGTGACGTATCGCGTAGCCGCGTCCACGTGATACGCATGGCGTAAGCGCACCCGGAAGCACTCGAGCGAATACGATCGAGCAACATAAAGATGTGACGCGCTTACGCGACGCGCCCGGGGGCGCGCCGCGTAAGCGCGTCGGTCATGTGACCTGAAAATAACACTTTTTATTGGTGCAGAACAGATTTTGTTTCATAATGATGAAATCCCTGGTCTTGTGACCTGAAAATAACACTTCTCATTGGTTCAGGCCTTTTTTTTTCCAAATGATGAAAGACCCCACCTTTTTTCCTTATTCTGACTTTGTCCTTTGACTTAGGAATACCTGTATTGCAATCTTTCAAGTATATTTTGTACTTTGAAATGGCTTCAATAGCAGCAGCAGCTGGAGCATCTGCACCACCACCACCACCACAACCACCAAGAGGACCACCACAAGATTACATTGGTGGTCAACAAGAGGAGGAAGAGGAGGAGGAGGAGGGGAGGAGAAGATGGCTGCAAGAACACAATACCCCATACCAGCCAAAACCACACATTGTATGGGAGTTTTTTTCGATCCCAGAGGGCAAGAAAAAAGTAAATGCGGCCAAGGTGACTTGCCTAATCTGTGGCGTGGAACTTTCCAGGGGAAACCTTAATAAGAAATACTCTTTCGGAAACAGCACCATGATTCGCCACATGCAGCGCAGGCATCCAATCAACTATTCTGCTGCTGAGATGAGGGAACTGGCCAGTAACCTTCCCCAATCTTCAAGCTCCACCTCCCAAAGAAATCAACCCACTCCAACGGGACCAGAGGCAAGGGAGACGATCCCTTGCATTCAGCCACGGTTTGGGGATTTCCGTATAACATGTATACATTGTGGTAAGACCATCTCCTATGGTGAACTGAGCATAAAGCTCATCGTCCTTGCTGGGGACAACCACAAATGCCCCAAAAAAACCCTAATTTTTTCTTAATTTTTTTCTGCTCCAGTTGAGCCATTTTCAATTCCCTGTTTTTTCGTTTATCCCCATAAAAATACCAAAAAAATATAAAATAGTTCATAAAAGCCAAAAAAAGTACAAAATGTTCCAAAAACACAAAAAAATATAAAACAACAAAAGAAGAAAAAAACAGTTCTTTTTAGAACTACCTCCAATTTATAAAAAAAGGCTACATTTTTTAATAACTCTGTCATTCTTCTTTCCCCATGGGCCGCTCCCCGGTCCGCTCCCCAGTGCGCGTACCGGGCGCTCCCCCCGCGCAAATCAAAAAAAAAATATATATATTTTGCACAGCGGGGCCCTTTTATAGCCCCCACATCAAACCTAGGAGGTCAGGGGGGTTTACCCTGCCCCCTTATGGTCATTTCCCCCTGTTTTTTTTCCACCTCTTGTGTCTCTATCCTACCCAGACACAGTATGGCGGCCGGGCCGGACTGTTTCAAATGTTTACAGACACCCGAGAGCCAATCAGCTTTCCGTGCGCACCTCGCGTGTCGCGCCCGCTGCGCTCCCCGGTGCGCGTACCGGGGCGCGGCCATAGATATGTATTTTTTTTAACCTAAATTACTCAAAATCCACTGGAGCACATATCTTGAGACATAGCAAAGGCACATCGGGCTACCAGTCCCTACAATTTTGCCAAGTTTGGTGGAAATCCATTCAGCCGTTCGGGCTAAAAGTGAGTTCGACCGCCCTATGGAAATTGCCATGGGGAAAACACGTTTTGGGACCCCCCTTTTATTTCGCTTGACGAATCCCCCCCAAACTTTCAAGGAAGGACCGGAGCTCCACGAGGCAAATTTGAGGAATTTTTCAGGCAGATTCGTCAACCGGCGCAAAAGTTATTCCAAATAGAATTTTGAGATTTTGCATTGAAAAAAATCCTAACTATAACTACCTACTGGCGACCGCCAGTAGGTAATGTATAAATACATATG
>NW_028253750.1:0-57289 GCF_964263255.1 Lissotriton vulgaris
ATATATATATATATTACCTACTGGCGGTCGCCAGTAGGTATATATAGTTAGGATTTTTTCCCTATGGGATTTCTGAAAATTCTATGCCTAATAACTTTGGCGTTTGGGGACGGAATTGGTTGAAATTTTCAGGAAAATGGCACATTTTGTTTCTGAGCAGCTCCTTGAAATTTGGGGGGGGTTCGTCAAGGGGGGGCTGAGAAAAAAGGGGGGTCCCAAAACACGTTTTTCCCATGTTAATTTCCATAGGGCGGTTGGACTCACTTTTAGCTCGAACGGCTGAATGGATTTACACGAAACTTGGCAAAATTGTAGGGACTGTTAGCCCGATGTGCCTTTGCTAGGTCTCAATATATGTGCTCCAGTAGTTTTTGAGAAATTAACGTTCAAACCAAGATATATATCTGTAACAGCGCTCTGGGCAGCGATCCGGTCCGCTTACTTTTCGCTTATCGGAACTTTGCGCGCAGAAAGCTGATTGGCTCTCCGGTGTCTGTCAACATTCTAAACAGTCCGGAGCGGACGCCATCTTGTCTCTCGGTAGGATCGAGAGAGAAGAAGAGGTGGAAAACGAAAGGGGAATTTAATGAAAGGGGGCAAGGTATCCCCCTCTTGACCCCCTAGGAATGTTGTTGGGGTTATTAAAGGGTCCCGTGGGGAAAATAAAAAAAAAATGATTTTTCACGGTAGAAGCGCTTCACGGGCCGCGAACTGGGCCGCAAACTGGTAGCGAAACGGGAATTCGCCATTTTGTGCTTCGTTAATTAAATTACTAGGTATAAGGGGGTGCGGGAGACGTATCCTAATCCCCTATGTTTCCTGAGGGTGGCTGAGGAGGCTGATATATGTTGATACATCTCTTCCAGCGGCTGTGCGTGAGCTTTTTTTTTTTTTTGCTGCGTGACAGTCCGGAGCGGCTGCCATCTTGTCTCTCGGTAGGATCGAGAGAGAAGAAAAGGTGAAAAACTAAGGGGGAATTTAATGAAAGGGGGCAAGGTATCCCCCTCTTGACCCCCTAGGAATGTTGTTGGGGTTATTAAAGGGTCCCGTGGGGAAAATAAAAAAAAATGATTTTTCACGGTAGAAGCGCTTCACGGGCCGCGAACTGGGCCGCAAACTGGTAGCGAAACGGGAATTCGCCATTTTGTGCTTCGTTAATTAAAGTACTAGGTATAAGGGGGTGCGGGAGACGTATCCTAATCCCCTATGTTTCCTGAGGGTGGCTGAGAAGGCTGATATATGTTGATACATCTCTTCCAGCGGCTGCGCCATCTTGCCTTTTTTCGAATGCCACAATTTTGTCGTGCACGGCAGCCATTTTAGATGCCAGGCTGGTCCCAGGCTATCACCTAACCCTGCGGATGTAGTTTATGGCCCCAGCTGTAGAGAATTCAGACATGCCAATCCTCCTGATTCAGGCGTGTGAGTACTGATTTCAGTGCTAGTCTCCCGCCTCCCGATTTCTGCAAGCAAAAACCCGGGGGCATATTACGAACAACTAGCGATAATTTTTGTCTCTAACTTGTTTAGAGACAAAAATTATCGCCGCACATCGGCGATTTTTATCGCAGATAAACCTTGCTATTATCGCAGAAAAGTCAGCGATATTCATGTATTATCGACCTAATGCTCTTAGCCATGTTATCCACCTCCCATTGGATAACATGGCTAAGAACTGCTCAGGGCGCGAATATCTCCAAAAGATCGGCAATTTTTATCGCAGATAAACCTTGCTATTATCGCAGAAAAGTCAGCGATATTCATGTATTATCGACCTAATGCTCTTAGCCATGTTATCCACCTCCCATTGGATAACATGGCTAAGAACTGCTCAGGGCGCGAATATCTCCAAAAGTTGGTAATAGAAGGTAGCGATGTTAGGGACTGTTTCCAGTCGCTAACATCTTGGCACGCCACTTTGCATGTTATTAGTGATAAGTATCACTGACATGCAAAGCGGGGCCCAAGATGGTCGCTATCTCCTTTTAGCTGTCACTAACTGGTGTTAGCGACAGCTTGGTAATAGGGAAATAATTTTATCTCCGCTTTCATGGCTTTTAAAGCCAAAAAAGCGGAGATAAACCCCCTTGATAATATTCCCCACGATTCCTTGGGGGTTTCAGCTGACAGGGCTTGGTATTGTGTTACATGGTAATTTTTCCATGAAGCGTCAGAGGGTCGATGCAGGTGTTCTAGAAGAGGTGATAAACCATTTAAGCCTCATGAACAAGCGCATGGTCTTTTAAAGATTTGTGAAGTACTCGGGGCGGCGGTGTGTGTGTGCCCTCTTTCAGGAGCGGGCGGGGGGGCACTGCCAGCAACTTGCCAGGTCAGGTAGTGTTCAACACGTGCATCACCCTTTCTCTGCCTGCTATTGCGCTCCATGCTTCGGAAAGGTAAGAAAAAGAACGTGCATTTGAGTTTGAAATGTCCGATCCTGCAGCAGCACACTTCCAAAGCCCACACATGACAATAACCCGATTCAAGGCCCCATTCACCCGTTTTAAAAAAAATAGATAACACTCCAACAAAGTAAGGTTATAAAACTTTATTAACTACTAACTTTAACGAACGGAACAAAAACTAAAAACATTTAAACATTTCTCAACACAAAAAGCAACAATGGTTAGAAGCTGTCTTTTGTGCGAATAGTCCCAAGGCAGCACAACGTGCAGAGTTCTGGACGGCACCCAGGTGATGTCGCCTGGGTGCCGCACTGGTTTAGGGATCCTACAATGCTGCTCCGAAAATTGGCGTGGGGCGTCCCGGGTGGGACGGGGGGAGGCCTCGTCAGTAGCGGTCTGTTGTGCGAATAGTCCCAAGGCAGTACAACGTGCAGAGTTCTGGACGGCACCCAGGTGATGTCGCCTGGGTGCCGCACTGGTTTAGGGATCCTACAATGCAGCACAGAAAAACACTGTGGGGCGTCCCGGGTGGTGCGGGGGGAGGCCTTGTCAGTAGCGGTCTGTGTCCAGTGTCACATGGCTGACACAACATGTACGACAGGCACCCAGGTGATGTCCAGTAAACTGCTGCACTGGTTTTGGTATCCTACAATGCTGCTCCGAAAATTGGCGTGCGGCGGCCCGGGGGGGGGCGTGGGGGAGCCGGCGTGAACGGGCCTCCCCAGGTGGCGGCCATCTAGCTGAGTTGCGCTCGCTCTTGCGGCCACAGCGTCTCGCTCACCATGTTGTTGAGTTGCTCCCACTCTTGCAGTGCAGCGATAGGCGGCTGCCACATGGCTCTTAAAATGGCGGACAGCTCCTCGGTTTTAGGCCTGGTCCACTGAAATGGTCCTGGGACACCTTGGAACTCGGACGCTTGCCTGCTAGGGCTTGGGCTCCATTCTCGAAAAGCGTCCCCTCAGCCGTGAAGATTGTATAAAAGTCTTGGGGGCCCCCGACTCCCGCAGGCTTCCGGTGGGGAGCGGCTGCCATGATTGCTCGCGGAATGACCACGACGGAGCCACGAGATGGTGGTGCTCTCATGCTGACGCCAGCTTCAGTCTGAATGATCCAGAAACAAGGTGGGGCTTTCATCGTTTGGGAAAAAAAAATGTTCTAAACCAATGAAAAGTGTTATTTTTAGGTCATATGACCAAGCCTTCCATCTTTAGGAAACCAAAAGTAAAATGAACCAATGAAAAGTTTTATAAACAAGTCACATGACCTGTTATGCGGCATAGGGCTACAAAAAGCGTAGAAAATCCGTTGGCACGTGAGGCGGCGTCAGTAGCGGACCGATGTGCGAATAGGCCGAAGGCAGCACAACGGGCCGAGATCCGGATGGTACCGAGGTGGTGTCCAGCAAATTGCCGCACTGGTGTGGCCATCCTACAATGCTGCGCCGAAAGACGGCGTGTCCAGCTGAGTTGCGGTCACTGTTGCGGTACAGTGACTCGAACGCGCCGAGATCCGGATGGCACCGAGGTGGTGTCCAGCAAATTGCCGCACTGGTGTGGCCATCCTACAATGCTGCGCCGAAAGACGGCGTGTCCAGCTGAATTGCGGTCACTGTTGCGGTACAGTGACTCGAACGCGCCGAGATCCGGATGGCACCGAGGTGGTGTCCAGCAAATTGCCGCACTGGTGTGGCCATCCTACAATGCTGCGCCGAAAGACGGCGTGTCCAGCTGAATTGCGGTCACTGTTGCGGTACAGTGAGTCGAACGCTCCGAGATCTGGATGGCCCCGATGTTGTGTCCAGCAAGTTGCCGCACTGGTGTGGCCATCCTACAATGCTGCGCCGAAAGACGGCGTGTCCAGCTGAGTTGCGGTCACTGTTGCGGTACAGTGAGTCGAACGCGCCGAGATCTGGATGGCACCGAGGTGGTGTCCAGCAAGTTGCCGCACTGGTGTGGCCATCCTACAATGCTGCGCCGAAAGTCGGCGTGGGGTGCCCCGTTGGCTTATGAGGTGATGTCAGTAGTGGACCGATGTGTGAATAGGTCGGAACCAGCACAAGGCGCCCTGCACTGTTGAGCCTTTTTCAATGACTGTTTTTTGTTGTTTCCCCTCCATCAAAAACAAAACAAAAATACAAGGCGCCAAGATCCGAATGGCAAGTCCTGGATGTTGAGTGCCTCAGTTGAGAGTTCTGAGCAGTGCTTGTAAGACTGTCTGAATCTTATTTGCACCTGCTGCAGCTTCACTAGGTCCGGCGGAACTTTTTGCCTTTTCCTTTCTGCTTCTTTTCCTACAATGCGTTTCATCTGAAGACACGACCAGGTCCCTGAATGTGTGCAGGGGGACGCTATTGATTGAATGAAAATGGCGGCTTGACACAAAGCTGACTCAAGCGTTACTGTTGGTGCTATACAGACAAAAATTGGTTTTCAGTTTGTACATTCTTCAGGTTTTTTTTTTCCATCCAAGTCTGATTGAGAGTTTGTAGAAAAATGGCTTCAGATTTTCCACATACTACTCTTCAACATTCTTCCTAAATGTAACAATGTGAAACTCACTAGGAGAACGGCTGTTTCTGTTTCCTTTCAAAATGCTGCCACCAATATTTTCTGAATGGAAGACACCATCTTGTAGCATAAAGGGCCGAAAGGGGTTCTGGTCTGGCCGATGGTTGGTGGAGACATTTTGACTATATCTTGGACCTGCCCGGCCTCGCCCAAAATGGCGCCGGTATAAATGGGACTCGTAACTCCTTGCCCGCAAATGTATATCTAGAAAATGTTATTGTAAGTGGCCCTGTCGTATTTTAATTACAAAATGTACGTCCACCGATTCCGCAACTGTTAGACACCTTTGTTCTTGTCACCTAATGGCCCGCTCGTTACGTTCTTCTACAGTGTAAATGTCTCCTCATCATATACGATTTCAGTTTGCTCCGTGGCCGGCCCACGTGGTTATAGGCCCGTATTTGTATACTGACATTTTCACAATAAAGGTTTTTAAAACAAAACACGGTAGTAGTATTTACATTGGTAAAGTTTTTACTTTTAGTCACTGTTTTCGAATCAGTAAAGGCAAGTGAAATAAAGCAGTCCAATTACATGACGGATAAAAGGTATAATATGTAGGAACGCAGTAAAGATAAATGGTCAAGGGCAGTTGTGTTTTTCATGTCTGCAACATAAAGTGATCGATAAGAATCTGATAATCAAGCGTATCGGCGACTAAGACAGCAGGCTGAATCTCTTTTACTCAACGGCTCCGTCATGGAAGGAAGAAACGCCCTTTTTCTCGAAAAAGGAATATATTTTACTTGCAAGACAGTTGTAAATTTTCCGGGAAAGTACATTAGCCTGGAATATTATAACATATGTTTGAAAAAAAAATATTGTTCGAAAATGATAAAAAGCGTAATTTTTAGGTCATATGACCAAGCTTTTCATCATTAAATTAACAAAAGTAAAATGAACCAATGAAAAGTTTTATTAACAAGTCACATGACCTGTTATGCTTACGTTACGCGCTGCGCGCCGCGCCTCGGATCACTTCCGGGTGCGCTAACGCGGCGTGTCATAAAACGCATTACGCGACAACGTAGGTCAAGAATATAGTCTAAATGTCTCCACCAACCAGCGTTCAGAACACAACCCCTTTCAGCAGTCCAAAAAGTTCTGTTAAATGACAACAGAGGGGACAGGCAACAAGAACCATCAGTCAAAGAGGGGAGGGCAAGTTCTTCTCTTCCGGGTCATGTTGGGGCGCTACCGGAACTGATCGAATTGGTAGTCTATAGTGTTTCTGGATGTTTCAGACTAAAGCTGGCGTCAGCATGAGACCACTACCATCTCGTAGCTCCGTCGTGGCCATTCCACGAGCAATCATGGCAGCCGCTCCCCACCAGAAGCCTGCGGGAGTCGGGGGCCCCCAAGACTTTTGTAGAATATTCACGGCTGAGGGGACGCTTTTCGAGAATGGGACCTAAGCCCTAGCAGACAAGCGTCCGAGTTCCAAGGTGTCCCAGGGCCATTTTAGTGGACCAGGCCCAAAACCGAAGAGCCGGCCGCCATTTTGAGAGTCCTGTGGCAGCCGCCTATCGCTGCACCGCAAGAGCGGGCGCATCTCAACTACATGGTGAGCGAGACGCTGTAGTCGCAAGAGCGGGCGGTAAACAGCTGAATGGCGGAAGAGGCACAGTGTAGCAAAAGCGGGCGGAATGGCAACTAAAACGATAAAGGGGCGCCCCACTACAGCTTGTCTTCAGGTCAAACGGATTGTGGGACAAGGTCCAGAATTGAAGAGTCATGAAAAGGCAAAAAGTTCCGCCGGACCCCGGGAGCCGGCCGCCTATGTCGGGGGCGATCTCAGGCTACACCAGTGCTATAAGACTTGGGGAGGGTGTCGGAGCCAAGCGTCTTCTCCGAGTCCATGGCCATCACACCGCCCCTCAGGGGCCTCCGTCAAGCTGTTTAGGAAGGTAACATATCACATTGTTTTCTAATGCAGTCAGGTCCACAAACGACACTCACTTACTTTGAGAATAGTGAAGCTGCAGTAGGTGGAAATAAGTTTCAGACAGTGTTACAAGCACTGCTCAGAACTCTTAACTATGGCACCCAACATCCAGAACTTATGCTATTTGAGAATGGTAGTGACATCGAAGCATCTCAGGGACCAAAACCATTAACATACTTTCACGTATGAAAATCTTACTTGGGGAGGGGGCAGGAGCGAAGCGCCCCCTCCCAGTCAGCGCCACCACACCGTATGTTGAAAATCTGAAGCCATCGTTCTACAAAGTCAACCAAACTTGGATTGAAAAATCTAGAAAAATGTACAAACTGAAAACCAGTTTTGGTCTGCATAGCATCAGTAGCAACGCTTGAGTCAGCTTTGTGTCAAGCCGCCATTTTGATTCAACAAAGCACAGGCATTGAAAAAGGCTGAAATTCAGAACTCTAAACTATGGCACCCAACATCCAGGAGCTTGTCATCCGGATCTTGGAGCCTTGTGCTGTTTTCGATCTATTCACACATCGGTCCACTACTGACATCATCTTATAAACCAACGTTATGTAAATAGTTTTTTAATAAAATGTTTTAGCCTGTTTCTTTGCTGGTGTGTTGTCTATATTTTTAATATTTGCATAGGGTTTGTCGTTATTTTGTGCGGGATGGGTGATGGAGCCGAGCTGTCTTGCAGCCCTCATGGTGTGGAGCTCAGTTCATCTCACTATTTTCGTATTTCTCATGAAGGGTTGTTCCTAATATTTCTATTTTAGCGAGGTCAAAAAGAGATCCAATTAGTGGCCTACTGATTTTGCTCGATTACTTTTATTTTTTTACACGATTTTTCACTATCTGCAAAGACTAAACAGAGTATTGCGACTTTGTGCTTGTTTGTAAATAGAGAATGATCCAAAGAGAACCAATTCTAAAACAGTAAATGCTTGGACAACAATCAATCAAATGGAGAGACAAGGAGGCACGACGGATTACAACGGGGGTAAAGGCCTGCGTTAACTACCCTTCAGTATCTGCAAAGAGAGAGTACTACTAAGACAAAAGAGGGGAGGGGGGGGGGGGTGCAGCGTTCAAAGCACATCAGCGTGCATAAATACGAAAATGTTTTTATCTATCACGTACTTGACATTTCAAAGCTTTTCATATTTGCTATTAAAAAACCAATGAAATTCACAGAAAAAACCATAGGTTATAGTGGATATATAGTTAGGAATTTGCATTTACAAAACCTTGAAAATTCAATGAAAAAACCATTGGTTATAGAACATATATAGTTAGGAATTTGCATTTACAAAACCTTATTTTACTCGCATAAAACCATTGAAATTCCATATATAGTTAGAAGCGCTAACTATATATCGCGCACCCGCAATCCACTGCTGATGATGTCACATATTACATCATTCATGACATGGTCAGTGACATCACTGATGACATCACTGATGACATCTCAAATGACATCACTGATGACATCACTGGTGACAACTCAAAAGACATCACTGATGACATCTCAAATGACATCACTGATGACATCACTGATGACAACTCAAATGACATCACTGATGACATCTCATTTGTCATCACTGATCACATCACTCATGTGATAATACAATGAACCTCTTCAGACTCTAATATAACCTTACATACACTCAGTATAAACAGACACTCACAGACTGTCACTCATCCATGGAGTTACTCACACACCTAGTCAGTCATGCAAAGAATCAATCACACCTCCATTTCCTCAACTATACAGTTATACACATCTTACTTATTCAAACATATAATAACACATATTTACTCTCTTATATAATCCCTGATACAAGCTCACAGTGATCGATACAGCCACTCACACATTCACTGGCTCTTATGTTCAGTTATTTATATATCACAACTCTCACATGTATTGTGTTTTACATACGTACTTACTTGCACATGTAGCAATGAGAAATACATTCACTCACCAACACACCCATGCACAGTCAACCGCCCATATAGCTGTTTCCACATGCACTCTTGAACTCATACTCCTAGTGAATCAACTGCTTACACATCTATGCACAGAGTCACGCACCTCCCAGCCACCCACAAACACACACTCAGCCTCCCATTCAAATACTTGGGCAACCAATCAATAACCCATATGGCCACTCTTATAGCTACTGATCAACACATGCAGCAGCTTACACAACAACAAACATACTGATGCACAAATTAAGACAGTTTAGTCACTAACCCATGCACTCAGTGAGACACATTTAATCACTCACTCATACAGTCAGTCATGCACCTACTAAATTCTTCAATATGTAAAACATATTTAAACTTTACAGACACATACAATCACTGGATGTTGTGATCAGTGATGTCATCAGTGATGTCACTGACCATGTCATGAATGATGTAATATGTGACATCATCAGCAGTGGATTGCGGGTGCGCGATATATAGTTAGCGCTTCTAACTATATATGGAATTTCAATGGTTTTATGCGAGTAAAATAAGGTTTTGTAAATGCAAATTCCTAACTATATATGTTCTATAACCAATGGTTTTTTCATTGAATATATATATATATATATATGTATATATATATATATATATATATATATATATATATATATATATATATATATATATATATATATATATTCAATGAAAAAACCATAGGTTATAGTCCATATATAGTTAGGAATTTGCATTTACAAAACCTTTAAAATTCAATGAAAAAACCATTGGTTTTAGGCCATATATACTTAGGGATTTGCATTTACAAAACCTTATTTTACTCGCATAAAACCATTGAAATTCCATATATAGTTAGATGCGCTAACTATATATCGCGCACCCGCAATCCACTGCTGATGATGTCACATATTACATCATTCATGACATGGTTAGTGACATCACTGATGACATCACTGACGACATCTCAAATGACATCACTGATGACATCACTGATGACATCACTGATGACATCTCAAATGACATCACTGATGACATCACTGACATCTCATTTGACATTACTGATTACACCACTGATGATATCATTTATGTGACAATACATCTTCAGACTCTAATATAACCTTAGATACACTCAGTGTAAACAGGCACTCACAGACTGTCACACATCCATGGAGTTACTCACACACCTAGTCAGTCATGCAAAGAATCAATCACAACTCCATTTCCTCAACTATATAGTTATACACACTTTACTTATTCAAACATATAGTAACACATATTTACTCTCTTATACAATCCCTGATACAAGCTCACAGTGATTCATACAGCCACTCACACATTCACTGGCTCTTATCCACAGTTATTTATATATGTCAACTCTCACATGTATTGTGTTTTACATACGTACTTACTTGCACATGTAGCACTGAGATATCCATTCACTCACCAACACACCCATGCACAGTCAACCGCCCATATAGCTGTTTCCACATGCACTCTTGAACTCATACACCTAGTGAATCAACTGCTTACACATCTATGCACAGAGTCACACACCTCCCAGCCACCCACACACACACTCAGCCTCCCATTCAAATACTTGGGCAACCAATCAATAACCCATATAGCCACTCTTATAGCTACTGATCAACACATGCAGCAGCTTACACAACAACAGACATGCTGATGCACAAATTAAGACAGTTTAGTCACTAACCCATGCACTCAGTGAGACACATTTAATCACTCACTCATACAGTCAGTCATGCACCTACTAAATCCTTCATCCAGACACTTATACATCCACTCATTCTTCAATATGTAAGACATATTTTAACTTTACAGAAACATACAGTCACTGGATGTTGTCATCAGTGATGTCATCAGTGATGTCATTTGAGATGTCATCAGTGATGTCATCAGTGATGTCACTAACCATGTCATGAATGATGTAATATGTGACATCATCAGCAGTGGATTGCGGGTGCGCGATATATAGTTAGCGCATCTAACTATATATGGAATTTCAATGGTTTTATACGAGTAAAATAAGGTTTTGTAAATGCAAATCCCTAAGTATATATGGCCTAAAACCAATGGTTTTTTCATTGAATTTTAAAGGTTTTGTAAATGCAAATTCCTAACTATATATGGACTATAACCTATGGTTTTTTCATTGAATTTCAATGGTTTTTTAAAAGCTAATATCTGTAGCTGTAAAATATATTCTTCTTTAAATCTTGAAATATATTTGTCATGTTCTTTAGACAATATTTTTAAAACATTTTTTTTGTTTCGCTCCCAGTCTGCGAACCGGTCAGCTTCCCGTTAGCTCAATTTAAAGCCGCGGCTTAGTACGCGAACCGGTAATCGTTCCTTTAGCGTAACTGTTACGATCGCATGACGTTTTGTGTTATCGCGTAATACGTCATTGGACGCGCCAAGTTAGCGGACCCGGAAGTGGACCGGAAAACGGAGCAAAGCGCGAAACGTAAACACAGCAGGTCATGTGACTCGATAATAACACTTTTCATTGGTTCATTTCACTTTTGGTTTCCTAATGATGTAATACTTGGTCATGTGATATAAAATTAACACTTTTCATTGGTTTAGAATTTTTCCTTCTCCCAAATGATGAAAACCCCTCCTTCTTTCCTCACTCTGACTTTCATCTTGGTGAGAGAAAGACCCTTTTTGATTCTTCAGCAATGGCTTCAATGGTTGCTTTAGCCAGTGTGCCCCCACCACCTCCTCCACCTCCTCGTGGGAAGAAAGGACCACCTGCTTCACTAATTATAGAAGAGGAGGAAAATCAAGAAGAGGAGGAAGAGGAAGAACATCCTGAGTTTTTGCCAGAAGAGCCCAGGAGATATAACAGGAAAGAAAATTACATCTGGCAATTTTTTTAATTTCCAGCTGACCAAAAAAAAGTCAATGCCAGATACGTCTTTTGCCGTATTTGCGGCGAACGTCTTTCAAGGGGCACTGACAAAAAGTACAGCTATGGGAATTATACAATGCACAGGCACATGAGTCGGTGGCACCCTAACAATTACAGTAATGCCCAGCTTCGCGACCAACAACAAAATCCCCCAGAAATGGCAAGAAGATCTGTTGTTCAGGAGGTATCGGGACCGGAGGCGAGGGAGGTGATCCCGAACATCCAAATCAACATGGGGGAAGTGAAGCAAGTCTGTGTGTGGTGCAACCAGACACTTTGCTACCGCGAAAGTAGCATTATCCTTATAATGAGAGCCATCAACAATCATGTGTGCCCAAAACGCCCCAAAAAATAAATTCTTCTTTTTTTTGTTGCTCCTGTTGAGCCGTCTTCGATGAATCATTTTTGTTTCCCCCCTCCCCCCAAAAAATTAAAAAAAAATACAAAATGTTCAGAAAAAAACAAAAAATATAAAAAATGTTCAGAAAACTAATTAAAAAAATTTAAAACAACAAAAACAAAAAAAAAGTTCTTTTCAGAACTACCTCCCCATTATTAAAAAAAATTGGTAGAATTCTTTGAACTCTGCCAAGCTCTATTTCTATTAGTTCGCTCCCAGTTCGAACTCCGGTACGCGAACTTTAAGCGAACCAAAAACATTTTTTTTTAAAAAAGGAACAGTAAGTATAAGGAAAGGAAACAGACAGTTATGTCACAAAAAAGACAGCTATAGGGAGTAAAGAAAAGATACTGTTACCCACAATTCACTTCTGATCATGTCATATATTACATAATTTTTGACATGGTCAGTGACATCATCAGCAGTGGATTGCGAGTAACATTTTTTTTTGTTTACTTCCTATAGCTGTCTTTCTTGTAACATAAATGTCTTTTCCTATCCTTATACTTACTGTTCTTGTTTTAAAAATTTTTGGAGATCATTCAGAAACAGTAACATTAATAGAGACAGAATTAGTGAATAATAATGAAGAAGTATGAGAAGAGAGGGAGTGAGAAAAATACTGGAAGGAGTAGAAAAATTAAGTAATAGAGAAAGGAAGGAGAGAAGTAGCAAACACAGGAAAGTAAAGATTAAAGAAATGAAGCAGTAGAACTAATAGATGTTAAATGTGATAGATTAAATGATTGAGTGAGGGTGACGATAAGGTGTGTCCTCTCTAAAAGTTTGTTTAAGGTGAACCGTACTCTGGGTTGCATATCAAATTTATGCTTGTTGAAGAATACAGACGAGATAATAGATGTGAAGACCTACCATTGCAGTAAAACATGCCCACTTATTACATCATTCATAACATAGTCAGTGACATCATCAGCAGTGCAATGCAGGTTAAAAAAGTAGAAAACATTTACCTTATAATTCTTGTTAACTTTTCAAGAAAATTTTTCATACATTCAATCTGTAAAAGAGAGAACAAACATTTCCAAAAATATTAAAACATGTATTTAAAAATTAGAAAAAAGAAGGGAAAAGGTTCAAGAAGAAACAGTTTTTAAACAACTTTGACACTTACAGAAACCCCTACTTCTCTACGACCCCTACACAATCCTAAAGATATTTATTTTAAACAAACAGTATCTTCATGCTGATGAAATGAGGCCTATTTGGAAATATGATGCTTCTTTTGCATTGCTTATGTCTCACAATAGTGATGCAATAACAGCGCAAAAGAGATGTAAAACCATCATAAAATTGTGTCTAACATTTTAAATGATTGTTTTAGGATGCAAATAAGATGTGTGCTTTCAAGAGCTTTCTTTGAGGTGAGGCCTATTTCTTTTTTTAAAAAAAAAACAGTACCCAGAAGTACAGCACTGTAAGCATTAAAATTGACACTTACAGAAAACTCAGCTTCTCCATATCTACCTCACATTTCTAAATGTATATCATAAGTACAAAAAGCATAACATTAATTATACATGTTAAATGGTTTATTTTTGCTGTTCTCAGAATGTATCAAATTTCACTTAAATCAGTGACTTGAAGATATTCATCATGTAACAGCGGGGAAAAAAAACACAATCAAAATGACTGTGTTTAAAAAACCCATACAACCTAAGAAATCTGATTTCAAAACTCCTTAAAATTAACTTACTTTCAATGACGTCGAAGGATCTCCTATGAACAGCATCCACTCTGTTGTGCTATAAATATTTTCAGCCCGCCACTTTCTGAAAGAAAACCTCCATCGATACGAAAAATATGTTACATAGAAAAAAAGACTTCTCTCATTCTATCACATGTTTCCACTAGGCCAAATCATGTTGCCGCGATTCGCAAGTCTTGTAATTCTTCCAATCAAATCCCGACATTTTCTATTTTCGCAACTTTCAAAAAGAATACATTTAAGATTATTTTCACAATCCTGGACTACTAATATCTTACCCTTCTTTGTCACTCATGTTCTCCTTTTCCTATGACACTGATACTGCATACTATGAAGCAGACTTACTTGCATCAGGTTTATATAGTTGGATTTTTAAATTGACATTATAATTAAAAGTTTTGGACCAATAATCTAGACAGCATTGCAGACTTACATTCCCTCTACTTCATGAACCTTTTACAATTCTTCACAGGAAATCCCGAGATTCTTTCATTAAAATTTTGGTTTTAAAAACACCAGGTAAGAATTTTTAAGGTCAAACAGCAATTTTTTTTTGAAAGTTACAACGGAATCATTGCAGAATGACCAGCCGTTTCGATACTTTAAATAAGCTGTATAATGTCCTGATGTTGTTGAAGGACCATCGTGATAGATAATTGCTACAGTTACAAAAGTCCTTCCTGATATTGAAAGCTGAGAAGCCACAACATTTTTTATTAAAGTTGACAATTTTGATCCATCAGGCCTACATCGTTGAATCATTAAAATGACATACTGTCCATATCTACGTATAAATAATGTTGACATCATTTCAGATTTACATTGGCTACACTCCATGTTGTGATCCGCTGCATTTACTAGCTTATTAAAGGAGACTGATTTACTGTCTGGCAAAGTTAAATATATAAATCTTTCTGAGTCTACACTAGTAGTACTTGATACCCTACAATTCTCGCAGTCATGCTGCCATTGATAAGAAAGCCCAAACATGTGATCTACATCTACACCCTCATCTTGCAATACATCAAGCATATACATTAAAAACTCCTGACAATCTTGCTGATTATTTTCTGAGAAGTCTGTTTGACCTGAACATTCATCTAACAGATAACGAACTTCAGACACACTTTCTACTTTTGTTCGATCAGTGCTACATTTCTCGAAAACAGAATTCAACAAACAGCATAAAATTTGTTCTGAATTCAACAGAATCTGTTCTTTTAAACTCTCTAGTGAAAAGAGAACATTAACCACTACATTTGCATAGCAGTTGACACCAGAACTGTTTTCAAATTGAAAACCGACAACATCTTCAACAGAATCCACTTTCTTTCTGCTAACAATTTTCGGTTCATTGACTTTTAGTCTTTTTGCAACAACCTCCCTACTATTACTGATATTTCTACGTTTCCGGCCTACCACACGTTTCTCAAACAAAGGATATTGAGGCAAATGTGGCGCATACTCTCTTCTTAACCTATTGTATTCCTTAACACAATCTAGATCCGCACAAATGTTTGTGACATCACAGTCAATCAAGTACAATCCTGATAAAGTTCTAACTCGTGACAATGCCACATATGCCATACCCTCCTTGAACACAGAACTGCCAATATTCACCAACGCATTGTCTACACTTAAACCTTGCGATTTATGAATTGTTACCGCATATGCCAAGCAAACAGGAAACTGTTTACGGCGAACATATAAGTCTTTAACAAGCAAAAACCTAGCAGAACAACGACCAATTAGCTGTACTTCCTCAATGCCATCAAATTTAATTTTTAAAAATTCTATTCCATCTCTATTTCTGTACTTCTCAAAATCAACAACATTACCCATTGATCCATTTACCAGACCTCTTTCAACATGTAAATTTCTTCTCAAAATGATTCGGCAATTTAAACACACATTCAAAGTCTTTTCAAAACCCGCTGTTTTAGATATAGTCTTCTCTAATGAATCCAATTTTGATTTCAAATTTTCTGACAAAATAATTGTTGATCCCATGTGCTCTATTTTGTCAATAGCTTCAAGTTTCACAATCTCTTGCTTTTCTAAATTCAACATTTTGTTGTTGAAGATGGCACATTCTGCAAGAGTTGGCATCAAACATATTCCGGATTTCTTCTCAGTAATTTTCTGAAAAATATTCTCAGCCACAATCTCTTGTTCGGGATATAAATTTGAAAGTAATCGTGCATTTAAAGCTTCTTTTCCATGCTCGGTCACTTTTCCAATTCTAATATCTTGTAGAATATTCTTGTAATCTTCATCTTTTGCCTGACGCATATTTTCATGCAGTTCAGCATAATTGAAGTTTAACCATATATTGACGTTGCCAATGCTCCCTAGGCACTTCCTGGTATCTTCATGCGTGAGTATTTTGAACACAGGTTCTCCTTTTACTGGTGTCAGCTGCAGAAGATCTCCGAAAACAATGATGTGTTTGCCACCAAATAACACATCATATTCAGTTTTAAGTACTTCTTGCATTCTCAAATGCACAAAGGCAAGCATGACATTGGAAACCATGCTTACTTCGTCAATGATAAGTAGTTTCATTTTCCTCAAGACTCTTGAAACTTCACAGCAAGCATCCCCAGATAACTTGTGATATTGTAATTTGTTGCCATGCTCCACCGGCAGCATCAGTAGACGATGCAAACTAATACCTTTAATGTTATGTGCTGCAAGTCCAGTAGGAGCGGTGACAACACAAGACAGCGATGACTCAGTCCTTTCCTGCAGATAGCATGAAATTGCTTTAATGAGGAAACTTTTTCCAGTTCCCGCTTCTCCACTCACATACAGTAGGACAGGCTTCAACGATGTACATGAGCACTCTTTCTTCTCATGACTTAATCCATGCTCAATTTGCTTGGTAACTTCATCATATATTTTCCTCTGCTCAACGTTGAGTTGTTTTTCCAAGTCTTCTAAGTTAACTGAATCCTCCTGAGCATGTGCCATGGCTCTTTCCACTTCATTCATAGCAGTGGCAGCTTCATTTTCGATAATAGGTCCTCCAAGTGGATCTTGACTCAATGAAACAGAACTCTGACTGTCCTGAGAACTGTCTCTGGCAATCTCGGCTGCAATCGTTGCTTCCTGCTCAATTTCCAAAGTTAGCATTTCTTGATATTTGGGAAAAGCAGGACATTCTATGCTATCCTTAGCAGCAGTGAAAGAGTCTTCGTAACAGAGGAAATCTCCAAGCAGTTCCTCTTCTGCACGCCAAGGCTTGAAAAGATGCAAAAGTGCTAAATAGAAAAACTCATTTTTTTCCGAAGATTCGCCACTCAATTTTCAATGGTTTACTAATTGGCATTTTCTTTGCTTGACCAGGCATCCCTCACTTCCAATTACAGCATACACTCCTTTCTCAATATCTTCTTTGATGTTCCTCTTGAATATATAATTTTGTAGAACCTCATATAGACAAACATTCTCAAGGTGACTACTTCGATTTGGATAATATGTATCCAACATGTTGGTCTTCAAAATGTCGGTACTGTTTGGTTCCTTTTCTGCCAAATATTCAATTTTCCGGACAGGTTTTAGAACCCGATTTCGCGTTGCAGCAAGACCAAGACTCGCCCAAACAATACTCCTGGATTTGGCATAGAGACTTGCTGAAGACAATCGATCTGAACATTCGTAAGCTCCGATTTCTCGATGCGACAACATCTTCAGACTGAAACTGTACAACTTCTTGCTGAGGCTCTTTTCATGAGAAATGTCCTCCCACATATCCTTCAGTTCTGTCTTTTCTTTTTTGGTGATGTAAGATGTCACATACCGAGCCACAGCCATACAGTTGTCACCCACAAACTGTATATCCATGTTAGCATTCCACATGGACAAAATCACTGGGTTGTAGTCGTTGATGTACTTGGACTCTTCGTTCCTTTTCAAATTGTATGTATTTTTGGGTGATTTCCTCGTCACATTATGTCGCAGTGAAGACATCAAACTGTTCACTTTTCCTTTAGAAATCACCGGTCGTGGAAAGTTGAAACGACATTTGGTGTAGAACTTGTCCTTGTTTCTGAATTTACGACGACAGTACTTTCCACAACGATGGCTTTGGAAACGTAGAACTTGTTCTCTTAGGCTTTTCTTCTCCGTTGCGTTTGGAACAGCACACGTAGAATACTGTTCTATGAAATTCATCACTAAGTCATCCGGATCTGTTCCAAATTTAGGTGCATCCTTGATCCACAACAACATATGTATATGAGGAGCACCTCTTGCTTGGTACTCCTTTCTCCAGAAGAAATCCAACACCTCTCCAAGAGGTGGATTCTTCTTATTTGTGATGAAAGACATCATAGCTTCAAATCTATGATTGAAGTACCTGCATACATTCACAGGATCCAAAGAACACAGTTCTCCAGGTGTCTTGAATTCAATGTTTTCAATATTTCCATTTGCCTCTCGTAGAAATTCAAGTAAGTCTTCCCAGCCATACTCGGCACAGCTGAGAGTGAGGAACCATGTTGGAGTTCCTAAGTTCCTCAGCATATGACAGTCCAGACAGATCGCTTTCAAACAGGAGATGAAACAAATAGGGAATGCATTGACGAAACCTAGGATCTTCTGCATACAATCGTAAAGTCCAGTATTCAGACGCAGGAATTTGATGAGGTCGCTCATCATATCTTCCTCTTCGACCTGTGGGAAATAGCTGTGGGAAACACCGAGCTTCCAAACTTTCCTCCCAAACACTAATGGGACTCCCTTTGGCTTGTTTCATTTGAAACAACTCAATAGCATTCCCCATGACTTCCTTGGAATGCAAAGGATGAACACTGTAATGTTCATATATTTCTTCACTTTTAGAGGCCTCTACTTTCTCAATTTGGCCAGCACACAAATCGCTATCCTCTTCATCACTTACTTCCTCTTCTGCAACATATACATTCTTATAGTACTTATTATTTTTCTTCAAATACACTGTTGCCTTTTTGACTTTCCTAACATCCACTAAACCTTGCCATATTTTCTTATTCTTTGTCGGAACCCCATTAACCAAGATAACCAGAGGTTCCTCTTCCACTTTTTCTATTCCAATTGTGTTAATGTTTTTGTTCAAATCTAGAGGCAAATAAACAACTCTTCCCTTTAATCCTCTCTGTAAATCTGCTGGAGGCAACTTCCCTGTCTTTGGCTCCATTCTTACAATAGCCTGAAAGGGATGGATACTTTGAATCAAAATAGATTCATAAGTATTTAAATCCTTCAATTCAGAAGGAATCTCAACCAATTCCAGATTATTATGAACTGCCCTAGCAGGCATCTGGTTTTGGTTTAATTTATTACAACAATAAGTACACACACGTTGATCCGATCCTAAATCAAAATAATTTTCTACCATCAAGTATGTGGCAAAATCCTTCCATTCACTATTATTTTCCCTTTCACTTTTTGCATAGAAATCCACTACCTTAGTCTGATTCTTATAATAAGTGCGTCGACAACATACACAAGTGAAATTAGGCCTCTCACTTGATTTCATCTGAAACGTGGCAATTTCCTTTTGAAAATTATCTGTACTGGAAACCTGTACATTATCTTCAACATTACCCTCTACTTCAGGGTCAATTTGAACATTCTCATCTTTACTACTAAAGTAACAAAACTCAATTTCTTCACAAATATTCTTCACATCTATTTCAGAACCATGCAAAAGAGCAGCACATAATTGTTTAAGCATAATTGCTGGACTCTTAGCATAATACAACATTCTCACTAATTTTCTCACTTTATTATGATGCACTGCTACCATCCTGAAATGATGAAAAACACTCTGGCATACTCTCCTGGAAAGACAAGCCAGTGAATAACCACGCAAACCTGTCATTTGTCTCACTCTGCAAGGATCTAAATCTTGCAACAACTTCATTTTCTGCTTCAAACTTTTCTTATTAAATGTCCGTATAAAATCACAAAGCAAATTGATGGAAACCTGTCGCACACTGCAAATAGAACTACACTTCCAAATGTACACAGGACCCTTAGGACGTCTTCCTAAAACCTCATCACTTAGCACCTCTTCTGTCTCTGTTGTCACAAGTTTTTCTTTTTCAACTGGACAACCATCCTTCACTTCATAAGCTCGACCACTGGTGTCAACTGCAAACATCAAATCATTATCCTGAAAATAACTCTCCTCATTAAAAAATGCCTCAGAACTTGAACTATGCATCCATTCTCCGGAAAAAACTTCACAAAAGTTACTACGATTTACTACTCTCTTCCATCTACTGTTTGTTTTGAAATCAGAAATTACCTTGCTTAGTTTCCTAATTCTATTGATTACCAAAATAAACAACTTTCGCTTAATTTCAAAAGCATGATCAATAATTTTCTCTACATTTTTCTTCTTCTTATAAAATGCCGCTTTCTGTTGGCCTTTTTTAATATTTCTTAATAAATTAACTATTATCCTGTTACGGAACATTCGTTTTCGAATGTCCCTAAACTGTTGTTTCCTTCTACTATCATGCACAGAGTTATCTCTTCCTCTACCAGTAACATTTTTGATGGGTCTTTCCTTTCCATTTAAATTACTCTTCTTTTTCTGAACTGAAACATTTTTGCAAAAAATACTTTTTTTACTAAAAATATTTTTTAAGAATGATTTTGTGCTCTTACCCGGAGCTTTCTTGGTGTTTTGATAAGTATTTGGGGAAGAGGACTGCTGCAATAAAACATCATCCTGCTGTCTTTGACGTTTTCTAGCCTTTCTAATACGATTTTTCGTTGGCATTTTTCAAATTTAAAAAAGATCTGCAGTTGAATCTGTGGAAAAATATAATAAAAAATGTTATTAACCACTATTACCAAACAGTAAATGAATAACAGTCATCAAAAACTTAACGCCCTACTTATTATTTAACATAGAAAATCTTTTGCACCAGCACTGCATCACAAGGACATTTTCAGTCATTTCCTCTTGAATGCAGGTATACAATTGATTTATATGCTGTGTTTAAAAACGATTTTTTGAAATCAATTACATTTGTGGATATGTACTGCTAGAGCTTCATAGGTTGCTTTGGGTCATATTTATAAGGCATATGAGTGTCTATAATGTTATTTTTCCTTTTTAAATGGAAAGCGTTCTTCATGGTGCAAGTTTCTTGTAAATACGCTCCCACCTGCGAAACAGAACTTTGCGATGCGAAGCTGATTGCCTCCCCGGTGTCTGTCAACATTCTAAACAGACCGGAGCGGCCGCCATCTTATCTCTCGGTAGGATCGAGAGAGAAGAAGAGGTGAAAAACGAAGGGGGAATTTAATGAAAGGGGGCAAGGTATACCCCTCTTGACCCCCTAGGAATGTTGTTGGGGTTTTTAAAGGGTCCCGTGGGGAAAATAAAAAAAATATATTTTTCACGGTAGAAGCGCTTTCCGAACACCGAACTGGGCCGCAAACTGCTGGCGAAACGGGAATTCGCCATTTTGTGCTTCGTTTTAATTAAATTACTAGGTATAAGGGGGTGCGGGAGACCATTTTGTGCTTCATTTTAATTAAATTACTAAGTATAAGGGGGTGCGGGAGACGTATCCTAATCCCTTATATTTTCTGAGGGTGGCTGAGAAGGCTCA
This sequence comes from Lissotriton vulgaris, assembly GCF_964263255.1. Classification (NCBI taxonomy): domain Eukaryota; kingdom Metazoa; phylum Chordata; class Amphibia; order Caudata; family Salamandridae; genus Lissotriton; species Lissotriton vulgaris. The sequence goes on from NW_028253750.1 coordinate 21,575, forward strand.
TATATGTTGATACATGTGTTCCAGCGGCTGTGCGTGAGCTTTTTTTTTTTTTTTGCTGCGTGACGTCTGTTAACGTTCGATTCGAAGGAAATCAGGAAGTGTTGACCACCAATTTGTCAGTGCGATAAAATATTTCGTTATAAATGAATCCTTATTGATAAATATTGTCTGCGCCATCTTGTCTTTTTTACAATGCCACAATGTTGTCGTGCACGGCAGCCATTTTAGATGCCAGGCCGGTCCCAGGCTATCACCTAGCCCCAGCTGTAGAGAATCCAGACATGCCAACCCTCCCGATTCAGGCGTCAGACTACTGATTTCAGTGCTACTCTCCCGCCTCCCGATTCCTGCAAACAAAAACCCGGGGGCATATTACCAACAACTAGCGATAACTTGTTTAGAGACAAAAATTATCACCGCACATCGGCGATTTTTATCGCAGATAAACCTTGCTATTAGCAAGGTTTATCGCAAATGCGATAAAAAACGGCCGCAATGCATGAATATCACTGAAAAGTCAGCAATATTCATGCATTATCCAGCAAATGCTCTTAGCCATGTTATCCACCTCTCATTGGATAACATGGCTAAGAACTGCTCGCAAATGCGATAAGAAGCGGCCGCAATGCATCAATATCGCTGAAAAGTCAACGATATTCATGCATTATCCAGCATATGCTCTTAGCCATGTTATCCACCTCCCATTGGATAACATGGCTAAGAACTGCTGATGGCCCCATGAGAAACGCTTTCCATTTAAAAAGGAAAAAATAACATCATAGAAAAGAATCGTTTTTAAACACAACATATAAATCAATTGTATACCTGCATTCAAGAGGAAATGACTAAAAATGTCCTTGAGACACATGAAAGCGTTTTCTGGAATGCCCTAGCACCATTTATTGGACATTATTAACATGGCTATGTAACTCCCATAATCAAAATCTAAATTTGCCAAGCGCAGGTGGGAGCGTATTTACAAGACACTTGCCCCATGAGGAATGCTTTCCATTTAAAAAGGAAAAAATAACATCAAATACACTCAAATGCCTTATAAATATGACCCAAAACAACCTATGAAGCTCTAGCAGTACATATCCAGAAATGTAATTGATTTCAAAAATAGTTTTTAAAAACAACATATCTGTTTCAGCTTACATAAGAGACCATGGAATGGGCTTCATATACAACAATAACTTGTGTTACTGCATGCCAGAATGCTACACCGAATATGCAATTACAATTTCTCAAAGTAACAAAATCTATTTCTATATCACTACAGACAAAGCCACAGTTTAAAAACACAGCTTTCTTCATCATTTTCTCCTTAGCAAGGTTTATCGCAAATGCGATAAAAAACGGCCGCAATGCATGAATATCGCTGAAAAGTCAGCGATATTCATGCATTATCCAGCAAATGCTCTTAGCCATGTTATCCACCTCCCATTGGATAACATGGCTAAGAACTGCTCGCAAATGCGAAAAAAAACGGCCGCAATGCATGAATATCGCTGAAAAGTCAGCGATATTCATGCATTTTCCAGCAAATGCTCTTAGCCATGTTATCCACTTCCCATTAAATAACATGGCTAAGAACTACTCAGGGCCCCATGAGGAACGCTTTCCATTTAAAAAGGAAAAAATAACATCATAGAAAAGAATCGTTTTTAAACACAGCATATAAATCAATTGTATACCTGCATTCAAGAGGAAATGACTGAAAATGTCCTTGAGACACATGAAAGCGTTTTCTGGAATGCCCTAGCACCATTTTTTCGACATTATTAACATGGCTATGTAACTCCCATAATCAAAATCTAAATTTGGCAAGCGCAGGTGGGAGCGTATTTACAAGACACTTGCCCCATGAGGAATGCTTTCCATTTAAAAAGGAAAAATAACATCAAAGACACTCAAATGCCTTATAAATATGACCCAAAACAACCTATGAAGCTCTAGCAGTACATATGCAGAAATGCAATTGATTTCAAAAATTATTTTTATAAACAACATATCTGTTTCAGCTTACATAAGAGACCATGGAATGGGCTTCATATACAACAATAACTTGTATAACTGCATTCCAGAATGCTACACCGAATATGCAATTACAATTTCTCAAAGTAACAAAATCTATTTCTATATCACTACAGACAAAGCCACAGTTTAAAAACACAGCTTTCTTCATCATTTTCTCCTTAATTCATACTATTCTCTATCTAAAATAAATAAATCTTTTCTCACCTTAGCAAATACTTTTTGAGTTTTGAAAACAGTCTCAGAAATACACCAAATTGTCTTCAGCAGAAGAAAAAGGATGCACTCCAGAGTCTGCAGCTATTGAAAGCACATTAATACAGATATTCATTTCACATATCTCTCATATTAGCCAATCATAACTCTTCCCTCACTTTTTTCAAATCAAAACCCTTCCCCCCTCTGCCCTCTCTGCCTTTTTTCCATAGCAACGACCTCCTGGAAGACCTCTCATGTTTGCAAATTCACACAACAATGTTTCAATTGAACTCTGAACTCTCAGTGCACCTGCGTATCCAGTGCAATCTTTCATTAAAAGTTTCTTCCTTGACCATTCAAATTACATCTTTCAAAGAACACATCCATGCACCCTAACTTTCTGTTTTCAGAAATGGAAATACACCAATCACTGCTAATGAATCATTAGCATTGGAAATCCACAGTTTTTTTTCTTTACAAACTCCTACTGTTTCAACTGCCCTTTCATTACCACACTTCATCTGACTGCAGCACAACCTTCTCCCACCATGTTTAACGCCTGGATTGTTGGACATAGTTACATCCACTGGGCTCAAAGGTATGCTGAGAACAGAAATTTACACAACCTCAATTTACAAGATGTGGAAATTAAGTGGTTGGGCCAAAGAGGATTAAAATGTCACCAATTGATACCATTGGTGAAAACCTTTATGCATTTGCCAAAACCTGACCTGTTAATAGTGCACTGTGGAGGTAATGATTTGGGCACTTTGACAGGGGTAGGTCTGGAAATGCTTTCAAAGGACACCTTTGAGCAATTAATGGCACTTTTTCCTCAAACTGCCTTGGTATATTCCAATATATGCCAAAGACAGAAATGGAGGTGGTCCAACCAATTTTGTCCACAAATTGAGAAGTCGAGGAAGCATGTAAACAAATCTGTTTCAGCTTTCATGAGAGACCATGGAATGGGCTCCCTGTACAACAATAACTTGCGTTACTACATGCAAGATATCTACAGAGGAGATGGAGTTCACTTCTCAGATGATGGCAACCGAATTTTCATTCTGAATTTAAGAATGTGCATTGGTACCTACTTATAAGTACCTAAATGTACCATAAACCCAAAAGCTCTTCTCAGAGCTACCCTTCATCTAATCACTCACAATTATTATTTCTTTCTAACTTTTTTCACTAATTTTCCACAAAATACGCTCCCCGAGGCGCTACCCGGTTCGCTAACCGAAAGCTAACCTCGCGGAATTTTTTAAAAAAATGTTTTTTTTCCGCACATATAAGCCTCCTCAGCCACCCTCAGAAAACCTAGGGGGTCAAGATAAGTCTACCGTGCCCCCTTCTACCCATTCTGAACATTATTTGCCCTCCATCTTGTATCTTAAAGCGACCGAAACACAAAATAGTGGACTCCCGTGACGCTTAAGGTTCGCTAACCGGGCCGCTTTCCAGAAAGCGGTCCTAAAAAAAGGTGGGAAAGTAATTTACAGAAAAACGACTAGAGACACTCTCACCAAATATAGATTAGCTCATACTACATATCGATCCCTTTCATTCTCACACATTTGATTGAAATTTCATTTAGCCATTTAGCCTGTAGACCTATCTAAATACCCTGAGGTAAATTACTTCACAAAACACATCTAAAATATTGGAATTGACAACCAATGAAAACTTTACTTTCATTTACAATTTTTATTACCTGACATTTGATTGGTTATATACCTGAATATATATAAAGGAAGAGAAGGAAACACAGCCATTTTCACTGCTACTTCCTGAACTACATTTCAAGAGCCTTTTCACCTCCCTGTAAAGTAAATTGATAATTTGTAAGTGGCACTTTAAATTAATTTGTAAAAACGTTTATTGATAATTATTTACTGTCCCCCTGCTATAGTTATAGATACAGATAAGCTCCTCTGTTACATTTATTGATTGACTTACACTTCTCTGCTATAATTATGAATTTACTTACTTTAACTTCACTGTTAAAAAACAGAACTACATGTCTGAACTTAAACCCAACAGTGCCCTAACTCTTCTAATATAATTATTTTTTTATGCAATTTACAGCAAAAAAATGGAAGGGGAGCACGAAAAAACCAATGTTTCCTTCGAAATTACAACAGAAGACATTTTAACTGAAGAAAATGTGGATGAAGATTTTATGGATGAATCTTTTGATGAACAATTTATTGAAAGCTTACAAGACACAGAAACATCCATGTTTGACGAGATTCCAGATGATGTAATGCTGGAAGTTTTAATGAACTATGAAAATAATAAATATTTTTTTTTTTATCAAAATAAATAAATAAATAAAAAAAAAACGAACAAAAACAACAAATAATTAACATACAGTATTAGAAAAGTCTATCATTCTTTTATCCTTATAGTACGCTGCCCAGAACGCTTTCCGGTTCACGAACTTGGCGCTTACCACGCAAAAAAAAAAAAATTTTTTTTTTTTTGGACCCTCCTAGGCCCTTTTAAAACCTCCACATAAAACCTAGGGGGTCAACGAGGATCTACTATGCCCCCTTATGGTAATTTCCCCCTTTGTTTTGGCCTCCTCTTGTCTCTCGATCCTACCGAGAGACAAGATGGCGGCCGCTCCGGACTGTTTAGAATGTTGACAGACACCGGAGGGCCAATCAGCTTCGCATCGCAAAGTTCCGATACGCGAAAAGTTCGCTAACCGGATCGCTGCCCGGAGCGCTGTTACAGATATATATCTTGATTTAAACGTTAATTTCTCAAAATCCACTGAAGCACATATATTGAGACCTAGCAAAGGCACATCGGGCTAACAGTGCCTACAATTTTGCCAAGTTTCGTGAAAATCCATTCAGCCGTTCGGGCTAAAAGTGAGTCCAACCGCCCTATGGAAATTAACATGGGAAAAACGCGTTTTGGGACCCCCCTTTTTTCTCGGCCCCCCTTGACGAACCCCCCCCAAATTTCCAGGAGCTGCTCAGAAACAAAATGTGCCATTTTCCTGAAAATTTCAGCCAATTCCGTGCACAAACGCCAAAGTTATTAGGCATAGAATTTTCAGAAATCCCATAGGGAAAAAATCCTAACTATATATACCTACTGGCGACCGCCAGTAGGTAATATACATATATATATATATATATATATATATATATATATATATATATATATATATATATATATATATATATATATATATATTATATTATATATGTATTACCTACTGGCGGTCGCCAGTAGGTATACATAGTTAGGATTTTTTCTCTATGGAACTTTTGAAAATTCTATGTCTAATAACTTTGGCGTTTGTGGACAGAATCGGCTGAAATTTTCAGGAAATTGGCACATATTGTTCCTGAGTAGCCCCTGAAAATGTGGGGGGGTTTCGTCAAGGGGGGGCGGAGAAAAAAGGGGGGTCCCAAAACATGTTTTTCCCATTCATTTTTCCATAGGGCGTTTGGCCTCACTTTTAGCTCGAACGGCTGAATGGATTTACACGAAACTTGGCAAAATTGTAGGGACTGTTAGCCCGATGTGCCTTTGCTGGGTCTCAATATATGTGCTCCAGTGGATTTTGAAAAATTAACATTTAAAAAAACAGATATATCTGTGACAGCGTCCCGGATAGCGCTCCAGATCGCGTACTTTTCGCGTAACGGAGCTTTGCGAAGCGAAGCTGATTGGCTCTCCGGTGTCTGTCAACATTCTAAACAGTCCGGTGCGGCCGCCATCTTGTCTCTCGGTAGGATCGAGAGACAAGAGGAGGAGAAAAACGAAGGGGGAATTTAATGAAAGGGGGCAAGGTAGACTCCTCTTGACCCCCTAGGAATGATATTGGGGTTATTAAAGGGTCCCGTGGGGCAAATAAAAAAAAATTGATTTTTCGCGGTAGAAGCGCTTCTCGGTTCGCGAACCGGGTCGCAAACTGGTAGCGAAACGTGAATTCGCCATTTTGTGTTTCGATTTAATTAAATTACTAGATGGAGGAAAAGCAATGTGAGTATTGGGTATGAGGGGGTATGGGAGACGTATCCTGACCCCCTATGTTTTCTGAGGGTGGTTGAGGAGGCTCATATATGTTGATACTTGTCTTCCAGCGGTTGCGCGTGAGCGTTTTTTTTTTTTTTTTGCCGCTTGACTTCTGTTAACGTTCGATTAGAAGGAAATCAGGAAGTGTTGACCGCCATTTTGACACTGCGAGTAAATATATTGTTAAAAATAATTGTTATAAATTAATCCGTATTGATAAACATTGTCTGCGCCATCTTGCTTTTTTTCCAATGCCACACTTTTGTCGTGCACGGCAGCCATTTTAGATGCCTTGACCAGACCCACTCTCTGCACGCCGCCGATCCTCAGCATGGCTCCCCACCCTCGCAAGCATCTCCCCCACGCACTGGTCACCCCTGCTCTCTCTCTCATGCATGGGCCATAAACCTCCCCCCATCTGCGCTGCTCTTCCCTGAGAATCACACCCTGTGCCCGCCCGATACCTCCCTTTCACCCTACTCACTACCGCACCCTCTGACACTCCTCTTCCTCTGTGTCTGATTGTCCAGGCCGGTCCCAGGCTATCACCTAGCCCTGCGGATGTAGTTTATGGCCCCAACAGTAAAGAATCACCCCTGTTCAAAGGAGTTACAGTAGATCAAGGCCCCCACCTCATGAGATCCGTCACACCACACGCGTTCCTACTATCTGATAACGATCTTGTATTGTGATTGGGGAGGGGATTCTCACTGTAAGGGTGTGTGGGACCGAGCCTGAAGCGGAAGATTCCAGGGATGCCTTTTGTACATCAAAGTCTTCACAATTATGTGTCACATTAAAAATATATAGCACTCTAACAAAGTAGTAGGATTATAACACTTTAATAACTTATAAATATATACAACGCTCCAACAAAGTAAACACGTAAAAAAAAACTTTTTAAACAACTATTTACATGACATTGCTTTAACCAGGATAGACAAAGAAATGACAGTGATGTAAAAGTTTCTGAAAGAAATGCCAAGAACGTCCCATGTGAAAGTGAATTTTATCTGGCAATTTTTTTCTTTTCCTTCTCATGAAAAGAAAGTTAATGCCAGGTTCGTTACCTGCCTCATCTGCAAAAAAAAAACTTTCGAGAGGGACCGAAAAAAAATATAGCTATGGTAATCATACCATGCATCGGCACATGGAGAGGTGGCACCCTCTTAATTATTCTAAAGCACAACTTCGAGATTTGGTGGATAACCCCCGACCGGCAAAAACATCCACCAATGACTTAGCAATAAGTGAGTCAGAGTCAAGGGAAACGGTCCCAAATCTGCAAAAGAACTTTGGGCAGATGAGATTGACTTGTGTAGCATGTGGAAAATTAATTTCATGTGGAGAGATGAGTATTACTTTAATAAATAGATCATATGAAAATCATCAATGTCCAAAACGTCCTAGAAAGTAATTTTTGTCATTTTTGAGGAAGAGAGATAACCTACAGTGGTACGGGGTCGTTTTCGTTCGTACTAGGGGGGCCAGGTGACATTCCTTCGGGGTGGCTTAGGGGCATTTAAAACAACTTCCCTGATACAGGTAGCATATAAAGTAGAGGCTAAATACCAGGATCTTTATCGATTGCTTTATGCTGTACAAAAATGAAAAACACATACAACAAACCTGGACCATTCATATTTTCAATGTTTCTGCGTACTATACTTTTTAACCCTTAACTAATTGAGCTGCTTCATTTCACCTGCTTTTAAAAAAAATAAAAAAAAATCGGAAACAGTGGCCATTTCTTCGAAACTTACCAATCTACGCGTTACAACTACGTTTGCTTTTTCAAAAACTTTTAATAAAAATGTTGGTGCCCAAATACGGGCCTACAACCCTGTGGGCCGGCCACGGAGCAGGCTGGAACTGTAAATGGGGGGGGGGGGGTATTTATTTGTGGAAAACATAACAGTCAGTGGTCATTGATTTCATAGAAAAAAGTGCGACAAGTGCAACAAAATCATATCGATAATTCATTGTGAGCAAGTACCAAAAGTGTCGACAATTCGAACCTTCAATAATAAATACAGTAATCAATGATGCATTAGAACTTAATATCAATTCATTGTTCGAACGTGTAATCAGTACACGTCCCATGTCAATTCATTGTTCGAACGTATAATCAATATCCATTCCGGATCAATTCATTGTCTGAACATATAATCAGTCTTATCCCATATAAATTCATGTGCTATAAACTGCATACATATCTCATGATATCAAGGCTGAGCAATCGGGGCACAACAAGGAGTTGAGAGTTTCATTTGTACCGGCGCCATTTTGGGTGAGGTCAGGAAGGTCCAAGTATAGTCAAAATGTCTCCACCAACTCGTGGTTGGACCGGGACCTCTTTCGGCAGTCCAAAAGTTTTCGTTGAAGGGTAGCAGAGGGGACTGGCGACATGAACCATCAGTCAAAGTGGGGTGGGAGGCAACAATCTTTCCTACCGGGTCATACTGGTGTTCCACCGGAATTGATCAAGTTGGTAGTCTTGCAGGATTTTGATCATTTCAAGACTGAGGCCGGCGCCGGCATGAGCGCGCCGACGCCCCTCGGCTACGTCGTAGTCGTTCCGTGGGTGATCATGGCAGTCATTCCCCATCGGGGTCCGGGGCCCCCGTGGCTCTTATAGAATCTTCAAAGTTGAGGAGAACGTTTCTGGACGCAGGACTCATTTTCTAGCTGAACTGAAAAGCGTTGTTGTACCGCAAAAGTAAACGAGACCCCCGCTGGGTGAGCGGAGCATCATTGCCTCGCAATAGTGGACGAGACCTTTTGTCGGGTGAGTGCAGTGCCGCTGCAACGCAAGAGTGGAGGAACCCTTTTGTTGGGTGAGTGGAGCGTTGGGGGTGCAGCTGAGGGGCCCCCACCTGGGGTGGTGGGAGAGGCTCGTTCGCGCCGCCTCTCCCTCCCAGCGCACCCCACGCCGACACCTGGCGTTGATATCCGTGATGTCCGGACCAGGCGATAAGAGGGAGGGGGGTCGGAGGTAGAGGCAAGACATCCCCCCCATGGCCTGCAGGGCGCCGCTTCAGGACCGAACGGGGAGCTCATACCAAGCCGGGGCCAGACCAGGAGATACGAGGGGAGGGGGGGGGTCGGTGGCATGTGCAAGACATCCCCCCCCCAGTGTTGTCGCAGCCATTATTGAAGAAAGAAGAAGATCCCGTCGGCCTCGGCTCCTCTCCTGGTGCACCTTACGCGACGACCCTTTTGTTGGGTGAGTGGAGCGTTGGGGGTGCAGCTGAGGGGGGGTGGGAGAGGCTCGTTCGCGCCGCCTCTCCCTCCCAGCGCACCCCATGCCGACACCTGGCGTTGATATCCGTGATGTCCGGACCAGGCGATAAGAGGGGGGGGGGTCGGAGGCAGAGGCAAGACATCCCCCCCCTGTGGCCTGCAGGGCACCAGAAGAGAAAGGGAGGACCAGTACATTCCGGGCCGACCATCCCACGACTTCTCCGGCTGATGGCGGCTAGTCGGGCCCCACCCTGCACGTGTCGAGGCCTCGTCTTCCGGATGGGCGTAAGCGTGGACCTGTTGCACTTCGGGAGTTTCCGGAATGGGGGTAGGTATCTGCTGATTTGTATCTATTTCATGTTACCGTTAATGGGCGTGGCGGGCGGTGGGACAGACATGTTTGGAGCAGTGGGGGGGGGGTGGCGGAGGTTTGCTGCCTCGTGGCTGCCGTAACGTCAAGCTTGGCTTCTCTCACCACTTCCATGTTTCTTATTTCTAGCGAAGTCAAAAACTCATCAGTGGCCTACTGATTTTGTTCGATTTCTTTCCCTTCTTTTTCAAGTGTGTTTAATTGTAAAGTTTCTGTTTAACAGGATACAGTGATTACTTCGTATTTTACATATGTCTTCTTTATTAGGGGTACTCTCCGGTTGAGCCAGATGATGTACCTCTAATAAATGGTCCGGGTGGAACTAGTTTCTCAATCAGTGGGGAGTAGATGGGCATGACAGATTACAACAGGGGACAAAGGTCCGCATTACCCACCCTTCACTACTTGCAAAGACTAGACAGAATATTTCTTTTCCACGTTATTTGCAAACAGAGAATACCTCGAAAGAACTATTCCTTGAACAATAAATGTCCAGCCAATCAATCAATCAGTGGGGAGAAAAACAGGCATGACGGATTACAACGGGGGACAAAAGTCCGCATTACCTATCCTTCACTATCTGCAAAGGGAGACAGAATATTCCTATTCTTCTCTGTTTGTAGACAGGGAATATCTCAAAGAGCAATAATCAATAAAAAATTAACAACTTTAAGGTAAATACTCACAATATGACTACTCAACAAAGTTAAAAAGTAACGGATATAGATACTTGAGAGGTTTTCGGTGGCAGATAATCTACAATATACACTTGTACATATGAGTCTGATACAGGGCGGATCTCTGTATAACTATGGATAATTAGATATTAGGATGGCATACAAAGCTCCCAACCTTCTTACTTTTTCTCTTAAAGGGTTCCAAATTGGGGACAAATATTAGGCTGTGCTCTAGAGGTTGACGGTGTTGCTCCACTGGTACTCGGGCCTTCTCATGAAGCAGAAGGAGCCGCTCTCAATCTCCTTAACTCTTCCCTTGCAAAGTTGACCGGATTCTTAGTCTGCAACTGCTTCAGCATACTTGCAGTTCCACACCAGTCCTTTTTATTGGGGTCTCCTCTTGAAAGCAGTCTTGCATATGCGGCAAGTAACTTTTCTTGCATTCACCTTTTTTAAGACTTGTGAAAATTAATTTCAAAACATTCAATAAATACGGTGTTACTATGCATTGTGTCAAATGCTTTATTAAAAATATGCAGAAAATGTTCCCTTTATTTGTTGTTAAGGTCTTTACAAGAGAATTTGAAAGGAGAAAGTAGGAGATGAATAACACATGTAGGACGTTATATCTCAAACTGCAAAAATTGATAAAAAGGGTGGACCAAAGTCTGCATGTACAATGCCAAAGGAAGCGTTTCAGGCAGACTGCGAAGATTTAAAAAAATATAAATATTGTCAAGTTTTACTTTGACTTGTGATGTTTGATCTCATTTAGTCTCTTCAATCTAATTTTAAACACTAATTTTCTTTTTGTTTTGCAGATTAACTACAATACTTATTTTGGACTCCATATTATATGTTGTTTATTATATTGTTTTGTTACTTATAGTTCTAGTTATTTATTGTAGTGTTATCTTTTAGTTATAGTTCCAGTTATTGTTTTAATAAAAGTTAATTAAAAAAGTATATACGTCTGTTTTTTGTGGGGGTAGCAGTCATCAATAGAAATGATATTTATAATTTGAAGTATAATGCTGAAGCTCACTCATTAGCAACATATTGTGGTGAACTTTTAACCTATGTGCTGACGTAAGTGTTCCATAAACTACTACTATGGTAACAGGCAAAATACTGTTTGGGGGTAGGGTATAATACGCAGGAATGCTGTAAAAATAAATGGGCAAGGGCTGTTTTGTTTTCCACTGTTGCAACATAAAGTGATCGATAAAAATCCGATAATCAGGCCTATCAGCGACTAAGACAGCAGGCTGAGTCTCTTTTGCTCAGCGGCTCCCTCATGGGACGAAGAAACGCCCTTTTTCACGAAATAGGAATATTTTACTTGCAGGACAGTTGTTAATTTCCCGTGAAAATACATTAGCCTGGAACATTGTTAGTGATAAACTGTAAATGCATCTGGGTCTTTGCTTAAAAAATAAAATATAAAATATATTTTTGAATTAGAATAGGAATACATTTTACAGCGTTTGATATTTGCTATTAAAAAACCATTGAAATTCACTGAAAAAACCATAGGTTATAGACCATATATAGTTAGGGATTAGCATTTACAAAACCTTAATTTACTCGCACAAAACCATTGAAATTCGCATATATAGTTAGATGCAATAACTATATATCGCGCACCCGCAATCCACTCCTGATGATGTCACATATTACATCATTCATGACATGGTCAGTGACATCACTGATGACATCTCAAATGACATCACTGATGACATCTCAAATGACATCACTGATGACATCACTGATGACATCTCAAATTACATCACTGATGACATCACTGATGACATCTCATTTGACATTACTGATCACATCACTGATAATATCATTCATGTGATAATACGATGAACCTCTTCAGACTCTAATATAACCTTAGATACAATCAGTGTAAACAGACACTCACAGATTGTCACTCATCCATGGAGTTACTCATACATCTAGTCAGTCATGAAAAGAATCAATCACTCCTCCATTTCCTCAACTATACAGTTATACACACCTTACTAATCCAAACATATTCTAACACATATTTACTCTCTTATACAATCCCTGATACAAGTTCACAATGATTCATACAGCCACTCTCACATTCACTGGCTCTTATGCACAGTTATTTATATATGTCAACTCTCACATGTACTGTGTTTTACATATGTACTTACTTTGACATGTAGCACTGAGATATCCATTCACTCACCAATACACTCATGCACACAGTCAACTGCCCATACAGCTGTTTCCACATGCACGTTTGAACCCATACATCTAGTGAATCAACTGCTCACACATCTATGCACAGAGTGATACACCTCCCAGCCACCCACACACATACTCAGTCTCCCATACAAATACTTGGGCAACCAATCAATAACCCATATAGTTACTCATATAGCTACTGATTAACACATGCATCAGTTTACAGAACAACAGACATAATGATGCACAAATTAAGACAGTTTAGTCACTAACCCATGCACTCAGTGAGACACATTTAATCACTCTCTCATACAGTCAGTCATGCACCTACTAAATCCTTCATCCAGACACTTATCCATCCACTCATTCTTCAATATGTAAGACATATTTTAACTTTACAGAAACATACAGTCACTGGATGATGTCATCAGTGATGTCATCAGTGATGTCACTGACCATGTCATGAATGATGTAATATGTGACATCATCAGCAGTGGATTGCGGGTGCGCAATATCTAGTTATTGCATCTAACTATATATGCGAATTTCAATGGTTTTGTGCGAGTAAATTAAGGTTTTGTAAATGCTAATCCCTAACTATATATGGTCTATAACCTATGTTTTTTTCAGTGAATATATATATATTCACTGAAAAAACCATAGGTTATAGACCATATATAGTTAGGAATTCGCATTTACAAAACCTTATTTTACTCACACAAAACCATTGAAATTCCATATATAGTTAGTTGCACTAACTATATATTGCGCACCCGCAATCCACTGCTGATGATGTCACATATTACATCATTCATGACATGGTCAGTGACATCACTGATGACATCACTGATGACATCACTGATGACATCACTGATGACATCTCATTTGACATTACTGATCACATCACTAATGATGTCATTCATGTGATAATACGATGAACCTCTTCAGACTCTAATATAACCTTAGATACAATCAGTGTAAACAGACACTCACAGACTGTCACTCATCCATGGAGTTACTCACACACCTAGTCAGTCATGCAAAGAATCAATCACACCTCCATTTCCTCAACTATACAGTTATACAAACTTTACTTATTCAAACATATACTAACACATATTTACTCTCTTATACAATCCCTGATACAAGTTCACAATGATCCATACAGCCACTCACACATTCACTGGCTCTTATGCACAGTTATTTATATATGTCAACTCTCACATGTACTGTGTTTTACATATGTACTTACTTTGACATGTAGCACTGAGATATCCATTCACTCACCAATACACTCATGCACACAGTCAACCGCCCATACAGCTGTTTCCACATGCACTTTTGAAACCATACATCTAGTGAATCAACTGCTCACACATCTATGCACAGAGTCATACACCTCCCAGCCACCCACACACACACTCAGTCTCCCATACAAATACTTGGGCAACCAATCAATAACCCATATAGTTACTCATATAGCTACTTATCAACACATGCAACAGTTTACAGAACAACAGACATAATGATGCACAAATTAAGACAGTTTAGTCACTAACCCATGCACTCAGTGAGACACATTTAATCACTCACTCATACAGTCAGTCATGCACCTACTAAATCCTTCATCCAGACACTTATACATCCACTCATTCTTCAATATGTAAGACATATTTTAACTTTACAGAAACATACATCACTGGATGTTGTCATCAGTGATGTCATCAGTGATGTCATTTGAGATGTCATCAGTGATGTCATCAGTGATGTCACTGACCATGTCATGAATGATGTAATATGTGACCTCATCAGCAGTGGATTGCGGGTGCACGATATATAGTTAGTGCAACTAACTATATATGGAATTTCAATGGTTTTGTGTGAGTAAAATAAGGTTTTGTAAATGCGAATTCCTAACTATATATGGTCTATAACCTATGGTTTTTTCAGTGAATTTTCAAGGTTTTGTAAATGCTAATTCCTAACTATATATGGTCTATAACCTATGGTTTTTTCAGTGAATTTTCAAGGTTTTGTAAATGCCAATTCCTAACTATATATGGTCTATATATAGCCTATGGTTTTTTCAGTGAATATATATATATATACATACATATATAAACATATATCATCTGTATATCTATATAAATACAAACATAAATGCATGCATACATATACTTATATGCATACAGATGCATGTTATTTACATGAAAGTTGAAAAAACACTAATAAAAGCAAAGCTAAAAAGCCACCTTATTACAAACAGAATGGCTTTAACTTAAACGAGGGCGAGATCTATTGCATTTTCAATGCTTGTTTACTTTGGTTCCATCGAGAAGGCATTCAGATGTGTCACACATTTGCCATAAATTCTGAATGTTAGCACTCTAGTTGCACATTAGATCACTGTAGTAAAGCTACTGCTCACCAGGGACGTCTGCTGCTGGTATTCAAAGTGCATGTTTCAGTCTGCATGTCAGAATTTTTTTAATGAAATAGAAGAGGATTTGAGAAGTCACTCAAAATGATCCCTAATTTTTCTTTCTGAAGCACTAATCATACTTTCTATGGCAAAATTAACCCCCTCATGTTGTTCCTTTTTAAATTGAGTGTTTTCAGACTTACCACATCATTCCAATCAAGATGGCTTCTGGTGTGCCATACTTTTGTCATAAGTAAGACTGTTAGCGCTCTAGTTGTTCTTTAGAACACTCTGGGACATTCTGTCATTGGGCTATACTTGGGGTACATCTGGGTGATATTTGGGCTACATTTAGGCTCTTTTGTCTCTGGTGGCCATCTTGGGAGACTGTATGTCAGAATTTTTTAATGAAATTGAAGAGGGTTTGAGAAGTCACTCAAAATGTGCCCTAATTTTTTTTTCTGCAGCACTAATCATAATTCATATGGCAAAATGTACCCCCTCATTTTGTTCCTTTTTAAATTAAATGTTTTAAGAGTTACCACTTTATTCCAATCAAGATGGCTTCAGGTGTGCCATACCTTTGTAATAAGTAGGACTGTTAGCGCTCTAGTTGGTCTTTAGAACACTCTGGGACATTCTGTCATTGGGCTATACTTGGGCTACACCTGGGTGATATTTGGGCTACATTTGGGCTCTTTTGTCTCTGGTGGCCATTTTGGGAGACTGCATGTCAGAATTTTTTAATGAAATAGAAGAGGATTTGAAAAGTCACTCAAAATGTGCCCTAATTTTTCTTTCTGCAGCACTAATAATACCTTCTATTGCATAATATACCCCCTCATTTTGTTCCTTTTTAAAATAAATGTTTTAAGAGTTACCACTTTATTCCCATCACGATGGCTCCAGGTGTGCTATACCTTTGTAATAAGTAGGACTGTTAGCGCTCTAGTTGTTCTTTAGAACACTCTGGAACATTCTGTCATTGGGCTATACTTGGGCTACATCTGGGTGATATTTGGGCTACATTTGGGCTCTTTTGTCTCTGGTGGCCATTTTGGGAGACTGCATGTCAGAATGTTTTAATGAAATAGAAAAGGATTTGAGAAGTCACTCAAAATGTGCCCTAATTTTTCATTCTGCAGCACTAATCATACTTTCTATGGCAAAATATACCCCCTCATGTTGTTTCTTTTTAAATTAAATGTTTTAAGAGTTACCACTTTATTCCAATCAAGATGGCTTCAGGTGTGCCATACCTTTGTAATAAGTAGGACTGTTAGCGCTCTAGTTGTTCTTTAGAACACTCTAGGAGGCTGCACTAGAACACAAAGGAATCAACTGACAGTCTCTGTCCTTGTTGGATGTACATGTTTTACTGAGAATGTCAGACTTCATTTTCACATGACTGAGAAAGATAATGTGAATTTACAGAAAATATGCTTTCAGTTTAGCTTATAGATCCCCTTCCAAACCACTGTGGGAAAATCATGAGATATTAGTTTTCTTTCAAACAATATTCATGATATCACAGCAGAAGGTTTTTTCACATGGTAAAATCACCTTAGAACCCACCACAATTCCTAAAACGAGTATGGTACCATCAACAAATGATTTATAATGTAACTAAAGTCCTAAAACCCTCTATTAACTACAATGCTTTTTAATGAGGTGCTATCATGTATATTGGTCCCAAGATGGCTGCCAACACTTCTTGGATGAAGTGCTGACAGCCAATCAGATCAAATGTGTGGTTAGGCTCCACCCAGATATATATCTTTTTTTGAACCTAAATTACTCAAAATCCACTGGAGCACATATATTGAGACCTAGCAAAGGCACATCGGGCTAACAGTCCCTACAATTTTGCCAAGTTTCGTGCAAATCCATTCAGCCGTTCGAGCTAAAAGTGAGGCCAACCGCCCTATGGAAATTAACATGGGAAAAACGAGTTTTGGGACCCCCCTTTTTTCTCGGCCCCCCCTTGATGAAACCCCCCCAAATTGTCAGGGGCTGCTCTGAAACAAAATGTTCCATTTTCCTGAAAATTGCAGCCAATTCCGTCCACAAACGCCAAAGTTATTAGACATAGAATTTTCAAAAATCCCATAGAGAAAAAATCCTAACTATATATACCTACTGGCGACTGCCAGTAGGTAATATATATATATATATATATATATATATATATATATATATATATATATATATATATATATATATATATATATATATATATATATATATATCCGTTTCACTTCCTCCGATGGGACCGGGACACCTAGACTGCGGTGCAATGCAGGGTCAGAGGGTTCCCTGCCAATTACAATCTGTTTCACCAAACGCTCCAAACGCAGCGTAAATGCACTCTAGTCCAGCATTAATCACCACTCCATTAGACCAAACGAGTTTTGGAAGGAGAGTGTATGAAAGAACACTTCAAGGAAAGTGGATATCATCCACAAGTAGTTGAAGAAGCCTTTGTGAAGGCAAGTAAAATCAGCCATGAAACGTTATTGGTCCCCCAAAAAAATGAGAAAAGTGAGGTACAGGAGGTGGTCAAGTTTATCTCTACCTACCATGCCAAATCATGGCAGGTACAGAGTAGCCTAAAAAAACACTGGAGTGTATTGAAAACTGAACCTACACTAACCGATGTAGTTGGCTGTAATCCCAGCATCACATATCGTAAAGCAGACTCTCTAAAGGATAGACTGAGTAAAAATGAAATCAACACCAAGCAAAGAAAAACATCTGACATACAGGGCTTTTTTACATGCATGACATGTAAAGCATGCAAATTTAGCCAAAATGTCAAATCAGTCTACTACCCAATAGAAGATAGAGAAAAAGCTATCAAACAACACCTGACCTGTCTGTCCGATTATGTGTTGTACATCCTTATTTGCCCGTGTTCCAAGAAATACATAGGGAGCACAATGTTTCCTGCAAAGAAACGTATTCTAGAACACATGCGGGCAATTGAGAATAAAGACCAAAACTCACCGGTAGCCCGACACTTTGAAGAACTACACCGAAGCAATCGCAATCTTTTGAAGTGTTTTGTGATCGACAAAATACCCCCCATGAAAAGAGGGGGAGACAGAATACGTAGGTACAGGTTACGACAGCTAGAAAGTAAATACATTCTTGATTTAGACACCCGTATTCCGGGTGGTCTAAATTCTGGAGGAATTAAAATGGCATCTGGGAGAGTAAAGCACTTGGTATAAATAAGATTTTAACTTCATAGGAATGCACAGATGGTCTCTCAGTCTCCTGTTTGTGCTTCTCATGTTTTTAATATCACATTATTTGTTTATCACTTTATAATTTTATCAATGTCTGTGTTATGCACTTTGTGATTCGAATCATCAATGCCATGCCACTTCTAGCGAATATCAAGACATTGATTTATGTCTTTTTCATACAGGTAATATTTGTTGAAGAAGAATGAATGTGCAAGACAAGATGTATTCCCACTTGGGATTAACGAATGACTAACGTACAAGGACATTATCATTATTGTTTGTGATTTATTGCGAAGACCATTCCACTGGGACATTTCACAATTATAATTGGTTTTGATTGTTATGATGAAAGATGCCTAGAAGCGCATTGCTATAATAATTTTTCCAAATGTGATTTTCGTTACAAATACTAACAGCATATTCATAAAATGGTCTAATCCGTGTCATAGATTGTTATTCACCACTAGGACACCGTTCCAACATGGCCGCGCTGTTTTGATTCGTATTTTAGTCCTTTGTTTATGTCAACACGAGGAAGTGGTATGTGAAACTTTATTTAACTATGGTTTTGGGAACACAAGTCACCCGTGATCAAGCCGAGCATTCGGTGAAACGCGTTGGGTTGGTTCCATGTACTGTTTGTCATGCTGGAAATAAATTGAAAACTTATGAACTACGATAGTTTGGTCTAATGGAGTGGTGATTAATGCTGGACTAGAGTGCATATATATATATATATATGCAAAACAGAGTTTGCAGTGTACGTGCTCACATGTGAATGTGGTAAAAGATATGTGGGATCCACCATCCACCATGTACACATAAGAATTCTGCAGCACCTACGTGCGATTGCAAACGAGGACCAAGCTTACCCAGTAGCCAGGCACATCCACGAAGTACATGCAGGCAATGCAGCAGGGCTTACCTATTTTGTCATCGACAGCATACCCAGGAATGTCAGAGGCGGAAATCGCAAACTAGCGTTGCGCCGCCTGGAGTCGAGATACATTATTCTCCTAAACTCCAAAATCCCGTCAGGTTTAAATGCGGTTGAGGCCCTGAGTGTTCATCTATAAACCAACCTGCTTATCCTCCCCTCTTGTCTTTCCTGAGTACCACTCATAAACATCTGCTGTAAAATTAAAATTTAATTTAGTCATTTAAATTATTTTATTTACGAAAACCCCTCACATGTAAATAATGGGCATGCACAAAGTCTTAAACTTCACCTCACCCCATGCTTAGCCACCTCTGTCGAACCTAGAGCCCCATACACGCTAGTCTTTACGGTATCATAACCTTCAAGCAGAGTCTGTACTGGTCGAACTAAACCCTAATTTACTGCCAGAATACGTGCCTATGGTCTTCATCTTAAACCATGAGCAGCGCGTATTATGTAAACACTTAAATCATTAACCGGCATTCAACCGGAGTATGTTTAAACAATTTTACGGACATTAACCAATTCTTAAATAAATAAAAGAACACAGCAGATTTACCGCGAGGCTTACGCGGCATGCCATGTGTCACCGGGCCGATGTCAAATACACAAATCACGGGCCACCTGCAGTAGTGTAACATTTGTGCTCTCACCCTCGGCACGAGCGTCCAATTACAGACCCACAGACTCCCAACTTAGCAAGCCCCAGCCAATCATGCGTTATATGTTATACACATGTGTTAACACCAGGGGCCAAGGATTCGGTAAACAGACTCTATACAAAACAGTGCATGGGTCAATATTAGAGGTGACGCTTTAAAAACATTCACAAAGTATTTTATTTTATTTTATTTTATTGAGCACATGGGAATGGCAATTCCAATTGTAGTGTATTATTTATTGAATGTTATATATATGTCCACGATAACAAGTGAAGAAAGACTACCATGAATTTAAAATGTGCAAGTCACCAACTTGTTAATTCACGGGGTGTAACCATGTTCACCATAGCAACGGCCAGTTGTAACAGGTTGGCTAATGAATCACATGACATACTTAACATGTATATATATATATGTTTGGATTTAACACACAGATGTTAGTGAGCAAGGCTGGAGCAAGCCGCCGAAACGCGTCTGAGCAGAAACTGAGCATGAAATGAAACGTTTGAACTGAGATTCACGGAGTCAGCCCCTTCTTTGATGGGAAGTTTGGTGTGGTAAAGAAAATATATATATGCATTTTTAACTCTAATATTGTGCAGATTTTCACAGTGTTACTTATCGTAACAAGAATATATGCTGCTGATTATTGTGTGACTTATGTAATATACGGGCATTCACGGCGTAATTATTTGTTGTGGAAAGCTTAGAAACATTGATAGTATTTTTTCTGTTTCTAACCCATGTGATGGCACATTGCACTTTAAAAGGGTGATCAGCCCTCGTGACGTTGTCATGTGATCAAGGCTATCTCTAGCCGAAACGCGTCATGGCGGACTGGTGCGGGCTAAAATACTAAAATAAAAATATTTGCACCAAACTACGGGTCTTGCTGGTTCCTGTGTCTTCTGATCGGCTGAATGCTGTGAGTTGCCTAAGGAGCGCCACGCACCTCGTATCTTAGCTGGGAAGCTTCCCTGGCTTGTTGCGAGACCCCTCCTCGGTTTTGGGCGAAGTTGCAGCGTGAAGCAACCTTCCTTTCAGGAAATTTCGAAAGCTCAGTGTACGGAGTAGCTGCCACGCCCCAGGGTTCGTTGGATCTGATTGCTGCCGCGTTCGTGAGGAAAACCCGGAAGTGGTTCGGAGGTTTCAAGACCAGCGTCGGTTGGTCCGGACATCCTGAGCCTGCTGAGCGAGTACCAGGAGCGGCTGCTAAACGGACTACATTATTTCCCTGTGAGGAGTTCCAGAAACGCTTTTTCTACGGACTACCGGTAGGACGCGTTTTTGAGTGTGCTTGCTGTTTCTATTGCCCGAGAACACCATGTCCGCGGACACGTTAAGGGGGCGCATGGAGGCGTCTAAGGGTATGTTTACGGACCCCCCGGCTGGGGAGTCCGTCGTGCATCCCAGTTCCATTGCTGCACCGGAGCATAGCTCCGGGCTTAAAGAACTTTTCAAAAAACTGGAAAAGTGTAGCAAAAGTGAGCAGTCGAAGTGGTGGGAGCATACATCGCTGTCAGGTTACTTAGAGGTGGGACGTGTGCCGAGGGGTCTGCGAATTTTATTAGCACCATCTTATGAGAAACCGGACCCCCAGATGTTAACCGACTGGGCACAGTGTAACCTAGAAAATTCCAAACGCTTGATGGGGATCCTAATACAATACGCTGAAAGCGATAGGGTCAAATTGCTGGAGGAAATTGACGCCATTAACGCTGAAATTGACAAATTTCCCCCTTCTGCCGAGATAACTAAATACAGAGAGGAAATGGCAGTAAGACTCAAGCGTGAGGAAGAAATAATAAAGAAGAGGAAGGCATATAAATCCCAGCGTGATCGGCTGGACTACGAGAATGGCCAAATCTTCACGTTTGCCAAGCGTTATGATAAAATCAAGCAGCGACATGGTAAAGAACTTTCAAACACTGCCGCCACCACTAAGGCTGATAAAAATGCAATTTCGACAACACGACAAGATGAAGTATCTTCTGTTTCGGGTGAGAGTTCACAATACGAGAGTGAGTCTGAAACGGAAATCAGACGCCAACAGATGTCGGGGTTTTGCAAATTTACCCCAGGGCAAGAAATGGAGATGGTAACTCAAGACCGAAAACTGACTCTCCGCTCTGGGACACAATCGGCCGGCGCCAGCGCAAAAATAGGAAACGCGCAGAAAGGCGGGCCTGCAACAAACGCCGCAAACGCAACTGGCAAACCGCGAAAACAGCGCGCGAAAAAGCAGTGGAACAAACCACCGGTAGCCCAACAACAATAGCTACCCTAGAGATTCCACAAACGAACTCACAAGCGGTTATCAACCTTTCAGATGTGAACCTATCACCCGAAGAAATTTCTATACTCTCGTTGGGACTATTGTATAGTCCAAAGGCAAATTTTGACTATGCAACCACAAAAATCGACATCTTTAAGTTTGTCCGGAAGCTGAAGCTACGGAAACACTTCGCATCCCGGACTAGCTCCAGAGGTAATCTTGAGAATATCAGTGAGGTGACTGCTCCCACCACCAATCTAACTGGTAGTGAAGTTGATACTACGGTGTTGGGTGCAGCCTTAACGCAAGAACTATTGGAGCTACATCAAGATGAGTTTGGTACCAACACTGAGAGTCAAGAGGCATTGGGGGGCGAACCATTGCCAACATCATGTGCAACTAATTTTAAATTGAAGTCGAAATTTTGCCCTCTAATGCTTAAAGATAATATAGATATCTTCCACGATCGTGTTGTCTCACAACTCAAGGAGCTACAAATCAGAACTGCAAACCAAACCAAACGATATGACCACAGAGACAAGGAATACCATACCTTAATCAAAAAACTGAAAGCCAACAAGAACCTGGTGATCAGACAATCAGATAAAGGGGGCAACGTGGTCCTTTGGCCACGCACAATGTACTTAGAGGAAGCCCACAAGCAACTCAACGACAAGGAGTGCTACCGTCGTATCTCCATGCAAGAGGCATCTAATTCTAGGAACGAAATTTATCTCAAATTATCTGCTTGGAGAAGTAAGGGCCTCATCACGATGGATGAATATAAGTTCCTGAAAAAAGACCATCCGGTGACTCCGGTGATATATTTCATCCCTAAAGTACATAAAAGCATACAAAAACCCCCTGGCAGGCCCATAATATCTGCTTGTAACAGCTTACTGGAGAACATGAGCAGATATATTGACTTTTTTCTCCAGGAATATGTGAAGGGCCTGCCATCTTTCATTCTTGATACCAGTGACTTGTTGAGTAAGATTCAAGACTTCATATGGAGCCCCAATTATGTCCTTGTATCAATGGATGTAACTTCGCTGTATACCAGCATATTCCACATTGACGGTTTGAGGGCTGTGCAGCATTTTTTGGAAAGAAGAAATCAGTGTTTCCATGATCACTCTAAAATGTTGCTAGATATGATCAATATTTGTCTTGAGAACAACATCTTTCTTTTTGCTAATCAGTTATTTATACAGACCAGGGGAGTGGCAATGGGGGCCTGCTTCTCTCCCAGTTACGCCTGTCTACACATGGGGTACTGGGAGGAGCAGGTCCTGAGAAAGCAATATGCCACCGTCATGAACACCAAAGTTAAACTTTGGTTAAGATATATAGATGACCTGGTTTTTGTATGGGATGGATCTGAGTCAGAGGTGACCCTTTTTATAGAGGAATTGAATAACAACAACCTGAATATACAATTCACGAACACCCTGAGCAAAGAATCCATTGTATTTTTAGATGTGGAACTATATGTTTGTGACAATAGATTGCATACTAGACTATTCCGCAAACCTACAGCGGGAAACACACTGCTACATGCTGGAAGCCATCATCCAGCACATCTGATACGCAGCATCCCTTATGGGGAGATGCTGCGTATCAGACGGATTTGTAGTAGTGAGGATGAATGCCGAATGGCACAATCAGCATGTAGGGCTCGATTTGTTGAGCGGGGCTACAAAACAGATACGATAGACAATGCCACTATCAGAGCTAACAGGATTGATAGAACTGCACTCCTGGGCTCAGGAAGGGCACAAACTAGCTCTGTAACTGATAATACTAACAATGAGACAAGACTAATTATGGCTTACAATAAACAACATAAATGTATCCACAAAATAATCAAAGACAACTGGTCACTAGTCTCATGTGATCCTGTGATTGGACCACACATCAGTAAAAATCCTAGCATTACCTATCGTAAAGCACACTCAATGAAGGATAGTCTAGTATCTAGCAGCCCTGAAGTGGTTTCAGGAACATGGTTAAATGACAGTAAAGGCTTCAAAAGATGCTCAAGCTGCAAAGCTTGTAAACATGGCATCAGCAAGACTGAGGTATCTACCCCTCTCTCACCCTTTCCAATTAAAATCCAACAACAATTAAACTGTAAGTCAGAATTTGTTGTGTATGTCTTGGAGTGCCCATGTGGCCTAAGATATGTTGGCAGCACCAGGCCTCAAGTGCATAAGCGCATACTTCAACATCTGCGAGCGATTATCCATGCAGATCAGGCTTATCCAGTAGCCAGGCACTTCGAGAGTAACCATGGAAAGGATGTGTCATTACTGAAATATTTTGCGATAGACTGTGTTCCTCCCCAAAGGAGAGGCGGTGATAGAGAGTCACTCTTAAGAAAACTTGAGACTCGCTATATAATCCTTTTAGATACCAAGGCACCGTCAGGTCTCAATACAGGGGAGGATTGCCACACCTATCTATGATTTTGGTTGTAAATATGTAAGACTTGTTGAGCCTGTCATCCATGCAAATTTGAGCTGAGTTGTTCAAGAAAAATAACTGTATTTCTAGTAATTGTATTTTGTTTAGAAACTGTGGATTTTTACATTCTGTACTGACACACTTTATCCCTTTTTCCCTCCATGACCAACTGACATTTCTTAATTTTGATTTTATTTAATCATCATGCACTTGGTAGCACTTTCTTGCCATCAGCTAATGTTGCACATTAAGCAGATTTTGCACAATACAGAGTATACATCTTAGGCTATGGGATTTGCCCACTTGGGCACTATTGCACTTTAGGTCTGACCCATGGTATTAACACAGTACACCTGGATCAATTGTGTAAATAAATGTATTATAATTTTAGTTATATTTTACATGTATATAACTATTTATAGGCTTTTAACTTTTATATGAATTTTAAAAGTTTCTATTACCTGTGCCTGAGTATGTTCTTGTATTTAACATGCATTTTTAACTCTAATATTGTGCAGATTTTCACAGTGTTACTTATCGTAACAAGAATATATGCTGCTGATTATTGTGTGACTTATGTAATATACGGGCATTCACGCCGTAATTATTTGTTGTGGAAAGCTTAGAAACATTGATAGTATTTTTTCTGTTTTTAACCCATGTGATGGCACATTGCACTTTAAAAGGGTGATCAGCCCTCGTGACGTTGTCATGTGATCAAGGCTATCTCTAGCCGAAACGCGTCATGGCGGACTGGTGCGGGCTAAAATACTAAAATAAAAATATTTGCACCAAACTACGGGTCTTGCTGGTTCCTGTGTCTTCTGATCGGCTGAATGCTGTGAGTTGCCTAAGGAGCGCCACGTACCTCATATATATATATATATATACATATTACCTACTGGCTGTCGCCAGTAGGTATATATAGTTAGGATTTTTTGTCTATGGAACTTTTGAAAATTCTATGTCTAATAACTTTGGCGTTTGTGGATGGAATCGGCTGAAAATGTCAGGAAAATGGCACATTTAGTTTCTGAGCAGCCCCTGAAAATTTGGGGGGGTTTCGTCAAGGGGGGGCCGAGAAAAAAGGGGGGTCCCAAAACACGTTTTTCCCATGTTAATTTCCATAGGGCGGTTGGCCTCACTTTTAGCTCGAACGGCTGAATGGATTTGCACGAAACTTGGCAAAATTATAGGGACTGTTAGCCCGATGTGCCTTTGCTAGGTCTCAATATATGTGCTCCAGTGGATTTTGAGAAATTAACGTTCAAAACAAGATATATATCTGTAACAGCGCTCCGGGCTGCGCTCCGGTCCGCTTACTTTTCGCGAAACGGAACTTTGCGATGCGAAGCTGATTGGCTCCCCGGTGTCTGTCAACATTCTAAACAGTCCGGAGCGGCCGCCATCTTATCTCTCGGTAGGATCGAGAGAGAAGAAGAGGTGAAAAACAAAGGGGGAATTTAATGAAAGGGGGCAAGGTATACCCCTCTTGACCCCCTAGGAATGTTGTTGGGGTTATTAAAGGGCCCCGTGGGGAAAATAAAAAAAAAATGATTTTTCACGGTAGAAGCGCTTCACGGGCCGCGAACTGGGCCGCAAACTGGTAGCGAAACGGGAATTCGCCATTTTGTGCTTCGTTTTAATTAAATTACTAGGTATAAGGGGGTGCGGGAGACGTATCCTAATCCCCTATGTTTTCTGAGGGTGGGTGAGGAGGCTCATATATGTTGATACATCTCTTCCAGCGGCTGTGCGTGAGCTTTTTTTTTT
Organism: Lissotriton vulgaris; assembly: GCF_964263255.1. Classification (NCBI taxonomy): domain Eukaryota; kingdom Metazoa; phylum Chordata; class Amphibia; order Caudata; family Salamandridae; genus Lissotriton; species Lissotriton vulgaris. Next base: position 48,153 of record NW_028253750.1, read on the forward strand.
TTTTGCTGCGTGACGTCTGTTAACGTTCGATTCGAAGGAAATCAGGAAGTGTTGACCGCCAATTTGTCACTGCGATAAAATATTTTGTTATAAATGAATCCTTATTGATAAACATTGTCTGCGCCATCTTGCCTTTTTTCCAATGCCACAATTTTGTCGTGCACGGCAGCCATTTTAGATGCCAGGCTGGTCCCAGGCTATCACCTAGCCCTGCGGATGTAGTTTATGGCCCCAGCTGTAGAGAATCCAGACATGCCAACCCTCCCGATTCAGGCGTGAGACTACTGATTTCAGTGCTAGTCTCCCGCCTCCCGATTTCTGCAAGCAAAAACCCGGGGGCATATTACTAACAACTAGCGATAATTTTTGTCTCTAACATCGGCGATTTTTATCGCAGATAAACCTTGCTATTAGCAAGGTTTATCGCAAATGCGATAAAAAACGGCCGCAATGCATGAATATCGCAGAAAAGTCAGCGATATTCATGTATTATCGAGCAAATGCTCTTAGCCATGTTATCCACCTCCCATTGAATAACATGGCTAAGAACTGCTCAGGTCAGGCGTTAGCTTTTGGAGATATTCGCGCTTAGCGCGAATATCTCCAAAAGTTGGTAATAGGAGATAGCGATGTTAGGGACTGTTTCCAGTCGCTAACATCTTGGCACGCCCACTTTGCCTGTCATTAGTGATAAATATCACTGACATGCAAAGCGGGGCCCAAGATGGTCGCTATCTCCTTTTAGCTGTCACTAACTGGTGTTAGCGACAGCTTGGTAATAGGGAGATAATTTTATCTACACTTTCTTGGCTTTTAAAGCCAAAAATGCGGAGATAAATCCCCTTGATAATATGCCCCACGATTCCTCGGGGGTTTCAGCTGACAAGGCTTGGTATTGTGTTACGTGGTAATTCTTCCAGGAAACGTCAGAGGGTCGATGCAGGGGTTCTAGAAGGGGTGATAAACCATTTAAGCCTCATGAACAAGCGCATGGTCTTTTAAAGATCTGTGAAGTACTCGGGGCGGCGGTGTGTGTGTGTCCTCTTTCAGGAGCGGGCGGGGGGGGGGGCACTGCCAGCAACTTCCAGGCCAGGCAGTGTTCAACAGTTGCATCACCCTTTCTCTGCCTGCTATTGCGCTCCATGCTTCGGAAAGGTAAGAAAAAGAACGTGCATTTGAGTTTGAAATGTCCGATCCTGTTGCAGTACACTTGCAAAGCCCACACATGACAATAACCCGATTCAAGGCCCCATTCACCCGTTTTTAAAAAAATATATAACACTCCAACAAAGTAGGATTATAAAACTTTATTAACTTTTAAATATAACGAACGGAACAAAAACTGTAAAAACATTTAAACATTTTTCACAAAAAAAAGCAACAATGGTCAGAAGCTGTCTTTTGTGCGAATAGTCCCAAGGCAGCACAACGTGCTGAGTTCTGGACGGCACCCAGGTGATGTCACCTGGGTGCCCCACTGGTTTTTGGGATCCTACAATGCAGCAAAGAAAAACAGCGTGGGGCGTCCAGGGTGTTGCGGAGGGAGGCCTCGTCAGTAGCGGTCTGTTGTGCGAATAGTCCCAAGGCAGCAGAACGCGCTGAGATGTTGATGGCACCCAGATGATGTCCAGTAAACTGCCGCACTGGTTTTGGTATCCTACAATGCTGCTCCGAAAATTGGCGTGGGGCGGCCCGGGGGGGGGGGGGCGTGGGGGAGACGTCGTGAACGGGCCTCCCCAGGTGGCGGACATCCAGCTGAGTTGCGCCCGCTCTTGCGGCTACAGCGTTTCGCTCACCATGTTGTTGAGTTGCTCCCACTCTTGCAGTGCAGCGATAGGCGGCTGCCACATGACTCTTAAAATGGCGGACGGCTCTTCGGTTTTGGGCCTGGTCCACTAAAATGGCCCTGGGACACCTTGGAACTCGGACGCTTGCCTGCTAGGGCTTGGGCTCCATTCTCGAAAGCGTCCCCTCAGCCGTGAAGATTCTACAAAAGTCTTGGGGGCCCTCGACTCCTGCAGGCTTCCGGTGGGGAGCGGCTGCCATGATTGCTCGCGGAATGACCACGACGGAGCCACGAGATGGTGGTGCTCTCATGCTGACGCCAGCTTCAGTCTGAATCATCCAGAAACAAGGTGGGGCTTTCATCGTTTGGGAAAAAAAAATGTTCTAAACCAATGAAAAGTGTTATTTTTAGGTCATATGACCAAGCCTTCCATCTTTAGGAAACCAAAAGTAAAATGAACCAATGAAAAGTTTTATAAACAAGTCACATGACCTGTTATGCGGCATAGGGCTACAAAAAGCGTAGAAAATCCGTTGGCACGTGAGGCGGCGTCAGTAGCGGACCGATGTGCGAATAGGCCGAAGGCAGCACAACGCGCCGAGATCCGGATGGCACCGAGGTGGTGTCCAGCAAATTGCCGCACTGGTGTGGCCATCCTACAATGCTGCGCCGAAAGACGGCGTGTCCAGCTGAGTTCCGGTCACTCTTGCCGTACAGTGACTCAAACGCGCCGAGATCCGGATGGCACCGAGGTTGTGTCCAGCAAGTTGCTGCACTGGTGTGGCCATCCTACAATGCTGTGCCGAAAGTCGGCGTGGGGTGCCCCGTTGGCTTATGAGGTGATGTCAGTAGTGGACCGATGTGTGAATAGGTCGGAACCAGCACAAGGCGCCAAGATCCGAATGGCAAGTCCTGGATGTTGAGTGCCATAGTTGAGAGTTCTGAGCAGTGCTTGTAAGACTATCTGAAGCTTATTTGCACCTGCTGCAGCTTCACTATTGCCCGAGGTGGTGTCCAGCAAATTGCTGCACTGGTGTGGCCATCCTACAATGCTGCGCCGAAAGACGGCGTGTTCAGCTGAGTTCCGGTCACTCTTGCGGTACAGTGACTCGAACGCGCCGAGATCCGGATGGCACCGAGGTGGTGTCCAGCAAGTTGCCGCACTGGTATGGCCATCCTACAATGCTGCGCCGAAAGACGGCGTGACCAGCTGAGTTCCGGTCACTCTTGCGGTACAGTGACTCGAACGCGCCGAGATCCGGATGGCACCGAGGTGGTGTCCAGCAAGTTGCCGCACTGGTGTGGCCATCCTGCAATGCTGCGCCGAAAGTCAGTGTGGGGTGCCCCGTTGGCTTATGAGGTGATGTCAGTAGTGGACCGATGTGTGAATAGGTCAGAACCAGCACAAGGCGCCCTGCACTGTTGAGCTTTTTTCAATGCCTGTTTTTTGTTGTTTCCCCTCCATCAAAAACAAAAAAAATATATAAAACTGTGCAAAAATACAAAAAAATGTTTAGAAAAGCAGTGCTTGTAAGACTGTCTGAAGCTCTTTTGCACCTGCTGCAGCTTCACTATTGCCCTGGTGTGGCCAAAGATCGGCCATGACATAGGCGGCCGGCTCCCGAGGTCCGGCGGAACTTTTTTCCTTTTCCTTTCTGCTTCTTGTCCCACAATCCGTTTCACCTGAAGACACGACCAGGTTCCTGAATGTGTGCAGGGGGACGCTATTGATTGAATGAAAATGGCGGCTTGACACAAAGCTGACTCAAGCGTTGCTGTTGATGCTATACAGACAAAAATTGGTTTTCAGTTTGTACATTCTTCAGGATTTTTTTTTCCATCCAAGGCTGATTGAGAGTTTGTAGAAAAATGGCTTCAGATTTTCCACATATTACTCTTCAACATTCTTCCTAAATGTAACAAATGTGAGACTCACTAGGAGAACGGCTGTTTATCTTTCCTTTCAAAATGCTGCCAACAATATTTTCTGAATGGAAGACACCATCTTGTAGCAGAAAGTGCCGAAAGGGGTTCTGGTCTGGCCGATTGTTGGTGGAGACATTTTGACTATATCTTGGACCTGCCCGGCCTCGCCCAAAATGGCGCCGGTATAAATGGGACTCGTAACTCCTTGCCCGCAAATGTATATCTAGAAAATTTTATTGTAAGTGGCCCTGTCTTATTTTAATTACAAAATGTACGTCCACCGATTCCGCAACTGTTAGACACCTTAGTTCTTGCAACCTAATGGCCCGCTCGTTACGTTCCTCTACAGTGTAAATGTCTCCTCATCATATACGATTTCAGTTTGCTCCGTGGCCGGCCCACGTGGTTATAGGCCCGTATTTGTATACTGACATTTTCACAATAAAGGTTTTTAAAACAAAACACGGTAGTAGTATTTACATTGGTAAAGTTTTTACTTTTAGTCACTGTTTTCGAATCAGTAAAAGGCAAGTGAAATAAAGCAGTCCAATTACATGACGGATAAAAGGTATAATATGTAGGAACGCAGTAAAGATAAATGGTCAAGGGCAGTTGTGTTTTCCACTCCTGCAACATAAAGTGATCGATAAGAATCTGATAATCAGGCGTATCGGCGACTAAGACAGCAGGCCGAGTCTCTTTTACTCAACGGCTCCGTCATGGAACGAAGAAACGCCCTTTTTCTCTAAAAAGGAATATATTTTACTTGCAGGACAGTTGTAAATTTTCCGGGAAAGTACATTAGCCTGGAATATTATAACATATATGTTTAAAAAAAAATAATGTTCGAAAACAATAAAAAGCGTAATTTTTAGGTCATATGACCAAGCTTTTCATCATTAAAATAACAAAAGTAAAATGAACCAATGAAAAGTTTTATTAACAAGTCACATGACCTGTTATGCTTACGTTACGCGCTGCGCGCCGCGCCCCGGATCACTTCCGGGTGCGCTAACGCGGCGTGTCATATAACGCATTACGCGACAACGTAGGTCAAGAATATAGTCAAAATGTCTCCACCAACCAGCGTTCGGAACACAACCCCTTTCAGCAGTCCAAAAAGTTCTGTTAAATGACAACAGAGGGGACAGGCAACAAGAACCATCAGTCAAAGAGGGGAGGGCAAGTTCTTCTCTTCCGGGTCATGTTGGGGCGCTACCGGAACTGATCGAATTGGTAGTCTACAGTGTTTCTGGATGTTTCAGACTAAAGCTGGCGTCAGCATGAGAGCACTACCATCTCGTAGCTCCGTCGTGGCCATTCCACAAGCAGACATGGCAGCCGCTCCCCACCAGAAGCCTGCGGGAGTCGGGGGCCCCCAAGACTTTTGTAGAATCTTCACGGCTGAGGGGACGCTTTCGAGAATGGGACCCAAGCCCTATCAGGGAAGCGTCCGAGTTCCAAGGTGTCCCAGGGCCATTTTAGTGGACCAGGCCCAAAACCGAAGAGCCGGCCGCCATTTTGAGAGTCCTGTGGCAGCCGCCTATCGCTGCACCGCAAAAGCGGGAGCAACTTAACTACATGGTGAGCGAGACGCTGTAGTCGCAAGAGCGGGCGGTAAACAGCTGAATGGCGGAAGAGGCACAGTGCAGCAAAAGCGGGCGGAATGGCAACTAAAACGGTAAAGGGGCGCCCCACTACAGCGTGTCTTCAGGTCAAACGGATTGTGGGACAAAGTCCAGAATAGAAGAGTCATCAAAACGCAAAAAGTTCCGCCGGACCCCGGGAGCCGGCCGCCTATGTCGGGGGCGATCTCAGGCTACACCAGTGCTATAAGACTTGGGGAGGGGGTCGGAGCCAAGCGTCTTCTCCGAGTCCGTGCCATCACACCGCCCCTCGGGGGCCTCCGTCAAGCGGTTTAGGGAGGTACCATATAACATTGTTTTCAAATGCAGTCAGGTCCACAAACGACCCTCACTTACTTTGAGAATAGTGAAGCTGCAGTAGGTGGAAATAAGCTTCAGACAGTCTTACAAGCACTGCTTTTGTAAACATTTTTTGATTTTTTTGTATTTTTGCACAGTTTTATATTTTTTTTTTGTTTTTGATGGAGGGGAAACAACAAAGCACAGGCATTGAAAAAGGCTCAAACTCAGAACTCTGAACTATGGCACCCAACATCCAGGACTTGCCATCCGGATCTTGGCGCCTTGTGCTGCTTCCGACCTATTCACACATCGGTCCACTACTGACATCATCTTATAAACCAACGTAATGTAAATAGTTATTTAATAAAATGTTTTACCCTGTTACTTTGCTGGTGTGTTGTCTATATTTTTAATATTTGCATAGGGTTTGTCGTTATTTTGGGCGGGGTGGGTGACGGAACCGAGCTGTCTTGCAGCCCTCATGGTGTGGCGCTCAGTTCATCTCACTATTTTCGTATTTCTCATGAAGGGTTGTTCCTAATGTTTCTATTTTAGCGAGGTCAAAAAGAGATCCAATTAGTGGCCTACTGATTTTGCTCGATTACTTTTATTTTTTTACACGATTTTTCACGATCTGCAAAGACTAAACAGAGTATTGCGACTTTGTGCTTGTTTGTAAATAGAGAATGAACCAAAGAGAATCAATTGTAAAACAGTAAATGCTTGGATAACAATCAATCAAATGGAGAGACAAGCAGGCACGACGGATTACAACGGGGGTAAAGGCCTGCGTTAACTACTCTTCACTATCTGCAAAGAGAGAGTACTACTAAGAGAAAAGAGGAGAGGGGGGCAGCGTTCAAAGCACATCAGCGTGCATAAACACGAAAAAGTTTTTACCTATCACGTACTTGACATTTTACAGCTTTTGATATTTGCTATTAAAAAACCATTGAAATTCACTGAAAAAACCATAGGTTATAGGCCATATATAGTTAGGAATTTGCATTTACAAAACCTTGAAAATTCACTGAAAAAACCATTGGTTATAGACCATATATAGTTAGGAATTAGCCTTTTCAAAACCTTATTTTACTCACACAAAACCATTGAAATTTCATATATAGTTAGTTCAACTAACTATATATCGCGCACCCGCAATCCACTGCTGATGATGTCACATATTACATCATTCATGACATGGTTAGTGACATCACTGATGACATCACTGATGACATCTCAAATGACATCACTGATGACATCTCAAATGACATCACTGATGACATCTCAAATGACATCACTGATAAAATCACTGATAACATCTCATTTGACATGAATGATCACATCACTGATGATATCATTCATGTGATAATACCATAAACCTCTTCAGACTCTAATATAACCTTAGATACAATCAGTGTAAACAGATAGTCACAGACTGTCACTCATCCATGGAGTTACTCACACACCTAGTCAGTCATGCAAAAAATCAATCACACCTCCATTTTCTCAACGATACAGTTATACACACCTTACTTATTCAAACATATACTAACACATATTTACTTTACTCTCTTATACAATCCCTGATATATGTTCACAATGATCCATACAGCCACTCACACATTCACTGGCTCTTATGCACAGTTATTTATATATGTCAACTCTCACATGTACTGTGTTTTACATATGTACTTACTTTGACATGTAGCACTGAGATATCCATTCACTCACTAATACACTCATGCACAGTCAACCGCCAATACAGCTGTTTCCACATGCACTTTTGAACCCATACATATAGTGAATCAACTACTCACACATCTATGTACAGAGTCACACACCTGCCAGCCACCCATACACACACACTCAGTTTCCCATACAAATACTTGGACAACCAATGAATAACTCATACAGTTACTCATATAGCTACTGATCAACATATGCAGCAGTTTGTAGAACAACAGATATAATGATGCACAAATTAAAACAGTTTAGTCACTAACCCATGCACTCAGTGAGACACATTTAATCACTCACTCATACAGTCAGTCATGCACCTACTAAATCCTTCATCCAGACACTTATACATCCACTCATTCTTCAATATGTAAGACATATTTTAACTTTACAGAAACATACAGTCACTGGATGTTGTCATCAGTGATGTCATCAGTGATGTCATTTGAGATGTCATCAGTGATGTCGTCAGTGATGTCACTAACCATGTCATGAATGATGTAATATGTGACATCATCAGCAGTGGATTGCGGGTGCGCGATATATAGTTAGTGGAACTAACTATATATGAAATTTCAATGGTTTTGTGTGAGTAAAATAAGGTTTTGAAAAGGCTAATTCCTAACTATATATGGTCTATAACCAATGGTTTTTTCAGTGAATATATATATATATATATATATATATATATATATATATATATATGAACCAAATAATCTTCAAATAACCACACTCCTGTCGTGGAAAACGAAGACACGGACCCAATGGCTGCAGTCAAGGAGATCTTTAATAAAAACCTCGCTGGTTACGCGTTTCGAGCACCAAGTGCCCTTGGTCACACACCGCGCACCAGGTCAGCTACAAATTTATACATTTTTTTAACCAGTGATGCTCCACCCATTCTCGTGGGTCACAAGGTGTAGACATAGAGAAAATACGTAATCAAATATATAATACACGTGCTCACCTCTATATACAATTGAACTGAATACCAGTGTTGGTGGCATTAAGAGAAATTATAACTGCATGAATGCAATATTATTGACTCATTAAACCATAACCATGTAAAAAGAATATATATATATACAAGTACAAATATATTGTATATACACCCCTCCATCTTATATTGAAACTGGTCCATCAAATTCAAATCCATCTATAAACATCTAGAAAAAAAATATATATATATATGTACAAACTATCTTATATACAATATCCAAATGTTATGTAAAAAAATATATATATAAAAATCTATATATACCTATACATATAAACATTTTTATGTACTACAAAAATATATACTCTCTTCTTATTTACAAATTTACATTCATTACCTGTCAAATATGAAAATTTCATGGTATTGAGATGGACAAAAGGACCCATAGAAATACAAAGTTGTTAACTATGATTTGGAAAAAATGTATACATTTATATATATATATATATATATAAAGTTTCCAAAGTTCCAAAATCACAGTGCTCTCAGTCCGCCAAATAACACCAAGCCACAGAAGTCTCCAAGGGTGTTTATTTAGACTAAATAAACACCCTTGGAGACTTCTGTGGCTTGGTGTTATTTGGCGGACTGAGAGCACTGTGATTTTGGAACTTTGGAAACTTTTCATAGTACCGGCGTGCTCGGCCGGCATTGGTGCCACTTCCCGAGGGGCCGCCGTCAGCGTTTCCTGAGCAGACTCTGTAAAATATATATATATATATATATATATATATATATATATATATATATATATATAATC
>NW_028253751.1:0-70232 GCF_964263255.1 Lissotriton vulgaris
GTCTAGGAAAGACATGGCTTGGTAGTTCGGGCTGGACTGTTCCCATGAGGCACAGGGTCAAGGCTGATTTACATATAGCCATCGTCTGACCTAAGGTGGTGTGGAGTGCAAAAAAACTATGGGTTTAGGCCCAGATCTTTGTACTGGGGTGAATGTAAGACATTGTTCTGCATTCTGTCCATCAACTGTGTTTTTTGCAATTTTCACCCCGAGAGGGATGGGTATGCTCAGACGTGAGTCCCAGGCTCTCCACATCACTGGAGTCAAGCTATCCAGGCTGAAGAAGGTTGATAGCCAGAAACCTGTCCTTGGATGCTTGAATCCGGTCTAGGAAAGACATGGCTTGGTAGTTCGGGCTGGACTGTTCCCATGAGGCACAGGGTCGAGGCTGATTTGCATATAGCCATTGTCTGACCTAGGGTGGTGTGGAGTGCAAAAAAAGATGGATTTAGGCCCAGATATTTGTACTGGGGTGAATGTAAGACATTGTTCTGCATTCTGTCCATCAACTGTGTTTTTTGCAATTTTCACCCCGAGTGGGCTGGGTATGCTCAGACGTGAGTCCCAGGCTCTCCACATCGCTGGAGTCAAGCTACCCAGGCTGAAGAAAGCTGATAGCCAGAAACCGGTCCTTGGATGCTTGATTCCGGTCTAGGAAAGACATGGCTTGGTAGTTCGGGCTGGACTGTTCCCATGAGGCACAGGGTCAAGGCTGATTTGCATATAGCCATTGTCTGACTTAGGGTGGTGTGGAGTGCAAAAAACGATGGATTTAGGCCCAGATCTTTGTACTGGGGTGAATGTAAGACATTGTTCTGCATTCTGTCCATAAACTGTGTTTTTTGCAATTTTCACCCCGAGTGGGCTGGGTATGCTCAGACGTGAGTCCCAGGCTCTCCACATCGCTGGAGTCAAGCTACCCAGGCTGAAGAAAGCTGATAGCCAGAAACCGGTCCTTGGATGCTTGATTCCGGTCTAGGAAAGACATGGCTTGGTAGTTCGGGCTGGACTGTTCCCATGAGGCACAGGGTCACGGCTGATTTGCATATGGCCATTGTCTGACCTAGGGTGGTGTGGAGTGCAAAAAAACGATGGATTTAGGCCCATATCTTTGTACTGGGGTGAATGTAAGACATTGTTCTGCATTCTGTCGATCAACTGTGTTTTTTGCAATTTTCACCCCGAGTGGGCTGGGTATGCTCAGACGTGAGTCCCAGGCTCTCCACATCGCTGGAGTCAAGCTACCCAGGCTGAAGAAAGCTGATAGCCAGAAACCGGTCCTTGGATGCTTGATTCCGGTCTAGGAAAGACATGGCTTGGTAGTTCGGGCTGGACTGTTCCCATGAGGCACAGGGTCACGGCTGATTTGCATATGGCCATTGTCTGACCTAGGGTGGTGTGGAGTGCAAAAAAACGATGGATTTAGGCCCATATCTTTGTACTGGGGTGAATGTAAGACATTGTTCTGCATTCTGTCGATCAACTGTGTTTTTTGCAATTTTCACCCCGAGTGGGCTGGGTATGCTCAGCGTGAGTCCCAGGCTCTCCACATCACTGGAGTCAAGCTATCCAGGCTGAAGAATGCAGATAGCCAGAAACGGGTCCTTGGATGCTTGATTCCAGTCTAGGAAAGACATGGCTTGGTAGTTCGGGCTGGACTGTTCCCATCAGGCAGAGGGTCAAGGCTGATTCGCATATAGCCATTGTCTGACCTAGGGTGGTGTGGAGTGCAAAAAAACGATGGATTTAGTCCCAGATCTTTATACTGGGGTGAATGTAAGACATTGTTCTGCATTCTGTCCATCAACTGTGCTTTTTGCAATTTTCACCCGAGTGGGCTGGGTATGCTCAGACGTGAGTCCCAGGCTCTCCACATCGCTGGAGTCAAGCTACCCAGGCTGAAGAAAGCTGATAGCCAGAAACCGGTCCTTGGATGCTTGATTCCGGTCTAGGAAAGACATGGCTTGGTAGTTCGGGCTGGACTGTTCCCATGAGGCACAGGGTCACGGCTGATTTGCATATGGCCATTGTCTGACCTAGGGTGGTGTGGAGTGCAAAAAAACGATGGATTTAGGCCCATATCTTTGTACTGGGGTGAATGTAAGACATTGTTCTGCATTCTGTCGATCACCTGTGTTTTTTGCAATTTTCACCCCGAGTGGGCTGGGTATGCTCAGCGTGAGTCCCAGGCTCTCCACATCGCTGGAGTCAAGCTACCCAGGCTGAAGAAAGCTGATAGCCAGAAACCGGTCCTTGGATGCTTGATTCCGGTCTAGGAAAGACATGGCTTGGTAGTTCGGGCTGGACTGTTCCCATGAGGCACAGGGTCACGGCTGATTTGCATATGGCCATTGTCTGACCTAGGGTGGTGTGGAGTGCAAAAAAACGATGGATTTAGGCCCATATCTTTGTACTGGGGTGAATGTAAGACATTGTTCTGCATTCTGTCGATCAACTGTGTTTTTTGCAATTTTCACCCCGAGTGGGCTGGGTATGCTCAGCGTGAGTCCCAGGCTCTCCACATCACTGGAGTCAAGCTATCCAGGCTGAAGAATGCAGATAGCCAGAAACGGGTCCTTGGATGCTTGATTCCAGTCTAGGAAAGACATGGCTTGGTAGTTCGGGCTGGACTGTTCCCATCAGGCAGAGGGTCAAGGCTGATTCGCATATAGCCATTGTCTGACCTAGGGTGGTGTGGAGTGCAAAAAAACGATGGATTTAGTCCCAGATCTTTATACTGGGGTGAATGTAAGACATTGTTCTGCATTCTGTCCATCAACTGTGCTTTTTGCAATTTTCACCCGAGTGGGCTGGGTATGCTCAGACGTGAGTCCCAGGCTCTCCACATCGCTGGAGTCAAGCTACCCAGGCTGAAGAAAGCTGATAGCCAGAAACCGGTCCTTGGATGCTTGATTCCGGTCTAGGAAAGACATGGCTTGGTAGTTCGGGCTGGACTGTTCCCATGAGGCACAGGGTCACGGCTGATTTGCATATGGCCATTGTCTGACCTAGGGTGGTGTGGAGTGCAAAAAAACGATGGATTTAGGCCCATATCTTTGTACTGGGGTGAATGTAAGACATTGTTCTGCATTCTGTCGATCACCTGTGTTTTTTGCAATTTTCACCCCGAGTGGGCTGGGTATGCTCAGCGTGAGTCCCAGGCTCTCCACATCACTGGAGTCAAGCTATCCAGGCTGAAGAATGCAGATAGCCAGAAACGGGTCCTTGGATGCTTGATTCCAGTCTAGGAAAGACATGGCTTGGTAGTTCGGGCTGGACTGTTCCCATCAGGCAGAGGGTCAAGGCTGATTCGCATATAGCCATTGTCTGACCTAGGGTGGTGTGGAGTGCAAAAAAACGATGGATTTAGTCCCAGATCTTTATACTGGGGTGAATGTAAGACATTGTTCTGCATTCTGTCCATCAACTGTGCTTTTTGCAATTTTCACCCGAGTGGGCTGGGTATGCTCAGACGTGAGTCCCAGGCTCTCCACATCACTGGAGTCAAGCTATCCAGGCTGAAGCTGGCTGATAGCCAGAAACCGGTCCTTGGATGCTTGATTCCGGTCTAGGAAAGACATGGCTTGGTAGTTCGGGCTGGACTGTTCTCATCAGGTACAGTGTCAAGGCTGATTTGCATATAGCCATTGTCTGACCTAGGGTGGTGTGGAGTACAAAAAAACGACAGATTTAGGCCCAGATCTTTGTACTGGGGTGAATGTAAGACATTGTTCTGCATTCTGTCCATCAACTGTGTTTTTTGCAATTTTCACCCCCAGTGGGCTGGGTATGCTCAGACGTGAGTCATAGGCTCTCCACATCACTGGAGTCAAGCTATCCAGGCTGAAGAAGGCTGATAGCCAGAAACCGGTCCTTGGATGCTTGATTCCGGTCTAGGAAAGACATGGCTTGGTAGTTCGGGCTGGACTGTTCCCATGAGGCACAGGGTCAAGGCTGATTTACATATAGCCATTGTCTGACCTAGGGTGGTGTGGAGTGCAAAAAAAGATGGATTTAGGCCCAGATCTTTGTACTGGGGTGAATGTAAGACATTGTTCTGCATTCTGTCCATCAACTGTGTTTTTTGCAATTTTCACCCAGAGTGGGCTGGGTATGCTCAGACGTTAGTCCCATGCTCTCCACATCACTAGAGTCAAGCTACCCAGGCTGATGAAAGCTGATAGCCAGAAACCGGTCCTTGGATGCTTGAATCCGGTCTAGGAAAGACATGGCTTGGTAGTTTGGGCTGGACTGTTCCCATGAGGCACAGGGTCGAGGCTGATTTGCATATAGCCATTGTCTGACCTAGGGTGGTGTGGAGTGCAAAAAAAGATGGATTTAGGCCCAGATATTTGTACTGGGGTGAATGTAAGACATTGTTCTGCATTCTGTCCATCAACTGTGTTTTTTGCAATTTTCACCCCGAGTGGGCTGGGTATGCTCAGACGTGAGTCCCAGGCTCTCCACATCGCTGGAGTCAAGCTACCCAGGCTGAAGAAAGCTGATAGCCAGAAACCGGTCCTTGGATGCTTGATTCCGGTCTAGGAAAGACATGGCTTGGTAGTTCGGGCTGGACTGTTCCCATGAGGCACAGGGTCAAGGCTGATTTGCATATAGCCATTGTCTGACTTAGGGTGGTGTGGAGTGCAAAAAAACGATGGATTTAGGCCCAGATCTTTGTACTGGGGTGAATGTAAGACATTGTTCTGCATTCTGTCCATAAACTGTGTTTTTTGCAAGTTTCACCACGAGTGGGCTGGGTATGCTCAGACCTGAGTCCCAGGCTCTCCACATCACTGGAGTCAAGCTATCCAGGCTGAAGAAGGCTGATAGCCAGAAACCGGTCCTTGGCTGCTTGATTCCAGTCTAGGAAAGACATGGCTTGGTAGTTCGGGCTGGACTGTTCCCATGAGGCACAGGGTCGAGGCTGATTTGCATATAGCCATTGTCTGAACCAGGGTGGTGTGGAGTGCAAAAAAAGATGGATTTAGGCCCAGATCTTTGTACTGGGGTGAATGTAAGACATTGTTCTGCATTCTGTCCATCAACTGTGTTTTTTCCAATTTTCACCCCGAGTGGGCTGGGTATGCTCAGACGTGAGTCCCAGGCTCTCCACATCACTGGAGTCAAGCTACCCAGGCTGAAGAAAGCTGATAGCCAGAAACCGGTCCTTGGATGCTTGATTCTGGTCTAGGAAAGACATGGCTTGGTAGTTCGGGCTGAACTGTTCCCATCAGGCACAGGGTCAAGGCTGATTCGCATATAGCCATTGTCTGACCTAGGGTGGTATGGAGTGCAAAAAAACGATGGATTTAGTCCCAGATCTTTGTACTGGGGTGAATGTAAGACATTGTTCTGCATTCTGTCCATCAACTGTGCTTTTTGCAATTTTCACCCCGAGTGGGCTGGGTATGCTCAGACGTGAGTCCCAGGCTCTCCACATCACTGGAGTCAAGCTATCCAGGCTGAAGCTGGCTGATAGCCAGAAACCGGTCCTTGGATGCTTGATTCCGGTCTGGGAAAGACATGGCTTGGTAGTTCGGGCTGGACTGTTCCCATCAGGTACAGTGTCAAGGCTGATTTGCATATAGCCATTGTCTGACCTAGGGTGGTGTGGAGTGCAAAAAAACGATGGATTTATGCCCAGATCTTTGTACTGGGGTGAATGTAAGACATTGTTCTGCATTCTGTCCATCAACTGTGTTTTTTGGTATAAATATTGGGGCTGTGACCCCATGAAAATGTTCTGTTTTTTGAGCCTAAACTTGTGAGGCGTGCTGCTGCTGGGGCCCAGGGGGGCACTGCCAGGACGGCTTGCCTACCTGGGCCCTGCATTGCCCCTTATTCCTCATAGGACTGATTTGCTTGTCTGCAGAGCCCCTTTCTCAATGGGGACTTGATGGACCTTGTGCCCTTTGAGGTATTTCCAGGAATGCTTTGGTGGCCCTTAGGAGCGCTCCTGTTTTTGACTTGCAGCACTGGGGTGCGATCACAACAGAGGGAATCCTGACGTAGGGATTCCCCCATTCTGTCCGCATTGCGAGTGCGCCCCCGCTTTATGTTTACTTTGTTCTCGTGGTAGTGCTCTCATCGGGTGCCCACCCCGCTTATTTGGATATCAATTACGGGTGCCCGCCCCGCTGATGCCTTATCTCCTCTGCCGGTGCCCACCCTCCTTCTACAATCGAAAAATCACTGCCGCCGGCCCGAGCCGAAATGCAGGCAGCGGAATGCCTGACGTGGGGCGCGATTTCCATTTCTCGGACGGAAGCCCCTCGCCCACAGGATTGCCAGAAGAGAGAAGTGCCGAGTCAGGGCAGCGGGGCTCTCATGATGGAGAGAGAGCTCTGCATAGTGAGGGAGACTCCATCCAGGACCTTTCAGATGCGTTGAAGTTCCGGTCCCAGGAAGAGGAACCGGGCGAAGAAAAGCACACATTAGGAGTCTGGAGGGTGGAGCTAGTGAGGGTACATATCGAGTCACGTATTGGTGCCTGCCCCATTGTTGTCTTCCCAATGCACTGGGTTGGTGCCTGACAGAGAGCAGGCCGCTCCCACATTACTGGGCATGTCTGGCTTTAAGAGCCTGTGGGCTCCAATAAGGGGGCATTCTTATTGTTCAAGGACCCAGAGGGGCCCATGCTTCCCCGTTTTGCGATGATTTCAGCTACCCCGCTTGCAGAGGGCAGCTACACCGATGGGGTCATTTTATTAACAGTACCCCAGTTGGGGTCCCCAGGCACAGTGATGCCCATTCTTCATTTGCTTCACAGCGGCGCCGCAGTTGCGGGCCACTCCAGCAAGCGAACAATTCTGTTTTTAGCAGTCCCTGAGTGGGACTTGCTGGCCATGTTGTTTCCAGAGCCTGTGTTGCTCCAACAAGGGGTACAGTCACTTTGGAGCCCTATTGGGGGTCCTGAGGACCCTGAGGGGTCCATGCCCCATTGGCCACAGTTGGTAATAGAATCCTATTAGGCCTGGAGAGACACAGTGAGTGCCACGCCTTCCTTACCACACAGCTTCCCAGCACTTAGTGCCAGCTGCTCTGTTTAGACCCTCATATGACATTCCCAGCTGCCCAGCAAGTGTTG
The DNA here is from genome assembly GCF_964263255.1 of Lissotriton vulgaris. NCBI lineage: Eukaryota > Metazoa > Chordata > Amphibia > Caudata > Salamandridae > Lissotriton > Lissotriton vulgaris. The sequence continues at coordinate 7,091 of NW_028253751.1, forward strand.
GGCAGCTACAATATTTAGGCCTACACAGATTGCGCACCCTTGACTTTAGGTGCATAGGCAGCAGCCCTGACTTTGGAACATAGGGCATTGGAGCCCCTTTTTAGATGGCCAGTGGGCCAGGGGGACTATTAGGTTAATTGGGCGCCAGGCCCTATATGATTTATGTGGTGCTAAAAAATGTAATGTATGTAATATGTGTTATGCACCCTGTGTTATACCTCTAAAATGTAGGGGCATATTAGCAAGAACCTTGTTAAAATTATTGCCGTTTTAGCGGCAGGAAACTGCCGCTAAAACAGCGATAATTGGCTTGCTAATATGTGTTATAGAATTCCAATAGAAGCCCAGGTTAGATGTCCTGCACATCTACCATGGGCTTCTATTAGAATTCTATAACACATAGTAGCAAGCCAATTATAGCCGTTTTAGCGGCAGTTTTCTGCCGCTAAAACAGCGATAATTTTAATGAGGTTCTAGCTAATATGCCACGTTGTTTTATGATTATGAGGTCGTTTTGCATATTATGGTTTATGCTAGTGAGATTATGTTTCACTGTGTGATTTATGCCCCTAATGTGAGTTATGCTTAGGAGGTTAGGGTCTAATGTTTTTAGACTTATGAGAGGATTGCATAATGTATTTATGCTGGTGAGGTTAGCGCAGAATGTAATTTGCGCCTGATGTGATACTGTGCATAATGTAGTTTATGTTACAGGCTGATGCTAAGTACAGTGATTACCAGTGGTTACTGGTTGTACCTTTATGATCTGTTTGACTTTTACTAAGTTCACTTTGTGATGGTTCTGACAGTGGTCCAGTGAGCCCTGCCAGGTGTATATAATCCTTTGTAGATATGACCCAGTGCCAGGTGGCACCATGTATATTATTTTTTTACTATTCTAATGTGTTATGAGAATACAAAGGCTATTTTTGATATAACCTAGTGTGGAGTTCCTTTTGTAGTGTGCCTGGGATGTTGTTGCTGTGTGCATGCGCAAATGCTTGACACATGGCTCCGGTATAAACCTGACTGCTCGTGCCAAGCTACCAAGGGTGTGAGCAGGGGCTATCTTTAGCGTGCAACTCTCTTGCCCTGACTAGAGTGGTGGTTTCTGCCTGGCTTTGGTGCAAGCCTTAGCCAACCAGAGATCCCATTTCTAACATGAGTGTTTTGAAGAATGCGGGTTGGATTAAAGAAGAGTCTTTGGGCAGTAGGATAGGGGAAAAACTAGGGTTAGAAGGGTTATATGTAGGGTGAGAAGAGGCGAGAGGTAGGCCTATTTCTGGAGTGGAGTGTGGAAAGAGTGTTATCATTGGCTTTGGGTGGCAAGAATGTGAGGGTTATGTGGGGGAGTGTATGAGTAGATGGTATATAGTGCTGTCGTTGGAAGTGTTTGGAGTTGGAAAGAAGTAATGGAAGGATTTAGGGAAAAAGGGAGAGGGTGTTTTAGATTGAGATTGAGGGGATTATGGACACATGGCATAATGGCCTAGTCGGGATAGGTGTTATAGATTATGGCATGGGGCAGAGTACCTTTTGTGTAAAGGTGAAACAGCATTTGTGTGAATGTAACGGGTGAAGGATAGATGGGTGTGTAGGAGTGTTTTGTGGAAGTGCATAGTGGTTGGAGGGTGACGGTTATTTGTTAGCATGGGCGGAATTTGCGAATTTGCGATACGTAAATTCACGTGAATTCGTAATTGAGATTCGGAAAATCTGCAAAAATCCGAGTGCTTGCAAATAGTTTTTTTTGCGTGTTGGCGAGATTTTTTTACCAGTTCGGGAACGCAAATTTGCGCATGCGATCGCAACGGACGAAAACATGTTGTTTCCACTTAGCCAGCCTGCTCAAAATGCCATTTTCATGTTTCGGGTCGCAATGAAGTGTTCGCGTTCGTAATTTCCTCTTTCGGGTCGCAATGACGTGTTCGCGATCACGGTGTCGCTCGGCCAGCTACCAAAATCTCGCAGTGCAAGAGAACAGGAAGGAAAACTCATCAGCGAACGCAAAATCATAGTAAGTCAATGCCGCGCGCGCAAGATTGTATTTTTGAAGCGGGAACAAGGAAAAAAATCAGCCAACTCGTGAATTGTAACATTTTGGGCAAATTTACGTGATTCACGGATTGCGAAATTGCCCAAAGTTTGCAAATTCCGCGAGCGGAACGAATTTTTCACCCATACTTAGTAATTTGGAGTGACCTTATTGATGGGAGTGGTAGGTGTGTGTTTGTTGAAAGATTGTGTGCTTGTTAGTTGGTGTGGATATGTAATGGTTAATTTGTTTAGGTAAACCAAACAGGCAGTATTTTTGGCCTTAAGCCCTACCAGGCCAAAGCAGGCAACCTCTCCACTATTGCTGAGACATCCATGCTGAGACTCCATATGTATGAGGCAAGTACAGCCTGGTGGTGAGGTGGCATAGGCCTCTCTCATGCTCTTCGGCTCACCTGCAAGCCCAGCCTAAAAGTTACCTAGCAACCACCAAATTAGTAATATTAGCAACTGAATGTGATCTTGAAAATGATGTTGATGCTCACTTTGTCTCAGAGAGATACAAAGAATAAACGGTGGGGTCGTTTTTCAATAATTTTTTATTGAACGAACGTCTTTCTAGTGTAAAATAAGTTTGATGAAACAACCGTTAGACAGTACCAGATATAAATGATTATAAGAACTAACAGTGTAAAAGGATGGTAGATTTCTGCCATTGTGCTAAAACAATGAATACAGGCAAGTATATAAAATACATGATAATAAAGTGCGTACTCCTACGATGTGACCCTAACCAGATGTACCTAAGTGTTCCTAGAATGTACGTAGGTGTAAAGCCAAGAATCCCTCTAGGATAAAGTCAGCCCCATTACCTGAAGTGAGAGACTGTGTGACCCCGACTTGGTCTCGAGATGGACACCCCGCAAGTTTCTGCATGCAGGAACATCAGCGTCTCGAGTCAAAAGTCTGCATGGAAGTCCTTTTCTCCTCCCTCTACCTCAGCAAGATATATACCCAATGCGGTACCTCCTGAGGATATACCTTGCTGTGTCATGTCGGACTAGGATGACAAAAAGAATTACCCTCATACGTAGTTTTTATGCAGGAGATGGTAGGCCTGCTGTCCTGCTGTGAATCCAAGAATCATCATGCATAATGAATGAGGCTTAAGCTTTTCGGAGAAAACCCCATGTTATCTTTAGGCATTACCGTAACTAGGTAAAAGGTCAGTAATAAGAATCGTTATGTAGTGTAATATCAGAAAATGTAGGTGAAAGGTGAATTCATTACCTGAGCCGAGATTGGGGCACCTATATGGAACATAACAGTTCTTTAGGGACCAGATTTTCCTGGGTAGTCATTTAAAGAAAATATGAGAAACAGTATTGTGCTCACATATTAAATTACAATAACAATGCCAAAATGGGTGGAAAGATTGATGTTGTGATACAAAGCTCCAGGTAGCAGGGAGGAGGGAACATCTTTTCAGACTGGTGCAGTTTGAAGTCAAAGTGAGGAAAGATGAGAAATGTGTTAGCAAGCTTGTCACAGATGTGGGTTGAAGTTGCATTTCGAATTTGGTGCATTTTGTGTGCAAAGTTAGTGATTCCAGTCTGTGGGTCAGTAGAGTAAGAGACGATGTGTTGGAAACATGCATTTCTAGCATGATCTTGGCCTTTGGTGCAAAAACCAGGATATGGTGCCACAACTTACCCTTTTGCAATGCTTGCATTGAGGGCTGACATGGGAATAATGGCAAATTAAAATGCACCAATTATGGTTAAATGAAAAATTGGAAAACAAGGAATTAATACAGCCAACTTGAATCCCAAGTAGATTTTATAGGATGCTGTCTTTCTATATAGTACACCAAAATGAGGTACACTGTGGAGAGTCCAGGCAAACCCCTATGGAATTACAGAGACACAAAATACACCCCAGATGCTCTCTTTTGTGGTAATGTGGGCGAGCAGTTAGGCATTTCAGAGGGGAGTGCAAAGCATTTATTAGACAAATAAGGCAGTGTGTGACAACACTCAATAAAGAAATCTGACACCAATTCATAAACATAACATGTACTTTTATATAAATTTAGATACCAAGATTATTGGGATCGGGTAATTTTTAAAAAAACTTTTTTCAGAAATGGACACAGTACATCTTTTGGACAGTCAATGTTATCCTATGGATGGAAAACAAGTATTGCATTTAGGTACTTGTCTGCAACTTACGTGAGTGTTCTTCTGGACTTGAGGTGAGTATTGTGCAAGGTCCAAGGCCACACCAACGGGTAACTTCAGGAGTAAGGTGGGGCGCAGCAGACACAGTGCCTCTACGCGTATTTCCATAGAGTTAAAAAAAACTTGTTGTATGTCTGATGCTCGTGAGCATGCGCACTTGCATCAGATGTACAACGTAGTTTTTTCTATTATTGAAGAGATGCGAGCAGCAGTACGGGGAGCGCGAAGGCAGGGAAGGTGGGAAACAACTGGTAAGTGCCTTTTAAATCATTTTAAAGGACTTTGGCAGGGGGGAGTGATGGCGCGGGATTACCGTCTCAGTTAGTCATACTCACCTGAGCCCATAAACATTCACACATTGAACCGGTAATCCTGCTACTACTTACTGCCTATCAGGTTTTTATTCACTTTTAGGACTAATAACTGTACACCATGACTTACCAAATCCTAGTCACCTGTGCTCCAAGTCCTAAGGATCTAGGGAATAAGCATAATAGGTTGTAATTTGACAATTTTACCTTATTGGAAAATAAACACAGACTTGGGAGAAGTTTTAAACACTTTATCTTTTCAAATTTCGATGAGTCAGAGGCCACAATAGAGTGACCAGAAATTTTACAAGTAAGAAAATAATTAATAAAACAAAGTTTGTAAGAATTTAAAGTAGCACCTTTAGACATTGGTACCTGGGAAGGGTGAGAAAGGGAAATAGCACCAGGACATACCACATGGATTATCTTTACCTAGAATGGTCCAAGGACCAACCCTGGCCACTGGCAGGGGAAAAGAAAGGGCTCCCGACTAATCAGGTGCCAATAGGATAGGACAGGTGCAGATCAGGACAGGTAACCTCCGCTAGTGCAACACCAGCGCCGCACCACTCTCTACGACTACTTTTGGACTTCGACACTTCTCTAGTAAAAACTCCTGATTCTTCTGTCAGAGTGCTCGGCCTGCACTCTGCTCTTGATTCTCCTTCGCAATCAACACTCAGTGCCCACACCACAATTACTCAATACATGTTTTTAAAGGGTAAGAAACCGATTTATTGTCGCTTCTGAGGTTCCGTGACAATTGTAAGTGATGTTTTCGACTTGCACGAATATGGTCGAGTCTGGTATCTATGAACCGCAAATGACGAGTTTAGTGGGTGTACGCGTTTTCGCTGTGCTAGCCTAAACCGTTCATTTGTTTCGTGGGTTTCTTCATCTGAGCCCACGGGTTCCATCTTAGATACGGCATCCATTTTGTTTCTTGCCCTCAAGTAGCCAGCGAACGGACGCTGTCCGCTTCGCGACCCTGGGATTCCCAAACACTTGCGGAAGAACATGCCTTCTTTGAAGGTGTCTTTATGATGAGGGGGATGACACTGCAAGGCAGATGGCCCCGCTCGAGGCTCATCTTGCCGTGTCGCTCTATTGTCTCAGTTGTGCATTCATTAAGCACGTCCCCTTTGATGCCTGCAACTCGTGTTCCTTGAAACCACCCCTTTTACACCCTTTTCGATCTGTTCACTGTTTCCGTCTTCCTCTGCACCTGTTTCTGTCTCTTCCTTGATTCGTTTACTACTGATTGGAATGTACTAATGTTGGGAAGATGTACTTTTACAGTTGGGAACCGCCAAATGTTACTGTAATTATGTTCCGGGCCTTGAATACATGAAAGCGACCCCTTGCGATTTTTACGATGGGAACCAAGTTGTAAACCTTTGTGCACCATGTTATCCTATGCTTGAAAACTGTATAAGAAGAGCGATCCACAGATACAATTTGAAGCAGTCTCCTCGAACCTACACATGTTGTACTTCTTGTGACTTCTGTGTTCCCTGCAGTAATAAATCTCGAATCTTTTACGCCGAAGGAAGTGTCCCGTGTCTCTGTCATTTGTACGCCGGAACAGGTTACCCACGAAGGTTTTAGGTGTTATCCCTGGCACCGCTGGGTCTTAGCAAAAACCCAGTCCTTCAGTTGGCGCCCAACATGGGGCTGCATCAGTGGTACCGGTCCAAGCCCGACGATCGTGAGGAACTTCGTGTGAAATCTCCGAGGGAAGGTGCACCCCGCTTCATCGATCCTGTTGTCGAAACAAGTGGCCCAACGACTTTTCCCGCGAAGATCCCCGCCTCCTGACGGCTGCGACGGACTGCTGCCCTGACTGTAGACCTGTTTTGGCGCCTGGCGTAGACCTTGGTACAGCGAGACGATTGACGGGCCTTCCTGGTGACGCCATTGATCTTTGAGTTAAGTATTTGTGGGTCGCTCCCAGAGTCCTTTGTTGTGGGTGCTTAGTTGTTGCATGGTTCCATTGCATTTGTGGTTCTTGGTACTTTGTTCTTTGTTGTGATATTTGACGCCTGCAGTCGCCAAAAACCAAGGGTTTTGCTCTTTGTGGGGATATTGTAATCCTATAACCCTTGACGTTTGTGAAACTCGGTTAGTGTGCACGATGCCTGGCCGTAGTACTTTATTCAGTTGCTTTAGAAGTTGTGGTGCGGATTCCCGATTGAAGGACTCGTGTCCGATACCTCTGATTGGAACTCCAACTTATGAGTTGTATAGTCGACACAGGTTAGGTCCAATTACGTTCAATAAGTGTTGGGTTCGATACACTAAGAAAGACGGTGTCCTTAGTTGGCCACCTCATGGTAGTTTTGAAACTCCGATTTTAGATAATCTTGAAGCTAAATTGTTCCATGTTTGATTCCTTTCGGTTGTGGCAAAAAGAAGCCAAGCAGAAAGAAATCAAACAGATCAAACGTAATAAGAGAGAAGGTATTGTTACTACGGTAAGGAACGCAGAGCAGTTCCAGCGAGATAAGGAGGAAAAGGAAAAGGAAGTTTTCGATAGATTGCAGTGCATGACTATAGATAAGTGCTACCCCACTTTACCGACGGGTACGGATAAGAAGGAGGAAGTAGCAGAGGACCCCTTGTTGTCCTATCTCTTGAAATCACCACCTCCGTATGCGCAGGGTACCGGAGATCCTGTGGTTCCCCCTGTTCCTGTTCCTGTTCCTCCAATTGTTCCTGCTCCTCTACCTGCTTCTGTCCCTACTGCTCCTCCGCTTGTACTTCCTCATACTCCTGTTCCCGCTGCTCCTACTGTTCTGGTTACTCCTGCTGTTCCTTCTGCTTCTGATACTTCTCTTGTTACCCCGTTGTGTTACCCTAATACCCCATCTACTGGACGTCGTGTCCCTTCTGTTGCTGCTAACTTTTTCAATTCTCTTGGACCGATTCTTGAGTCCGCTGGTTCTGATGGTCCCCAAAGACGAAGTCAGCTTCCCGGTAGTAGGGAACGTGACTGCCTATATAATATGGCAATGGCTTGGATGAAATATCCCCTTAGGAATCCACCACGTGTGGTACTTGATACGTTCTCTCAATTCAACGTACCGACACAGAGGTTCGTGTTTGAGGAGATGTGCAAGGTTTTGCGTGACCAAATATCGGTTGATGCGTCTGACGATACATTGACTGCTCTAACTAATCTTCAGCTTCAGTTTGCAAGCGGAATGATAGTGGGTAGCAATGTTCGACGTGCTGTCGAGCAGCTGCTATCTTTCCGTCCTTGTATAATGCCTCGAGCGTTGTTTGTAGAAGACATTGAGGAACCGTCAGCAGCGCCTGGTCAGTATCCCATGCGCGAGGTTCCACCAGTATGGATGCTAGGTAACCCTGGTGGTAATCCTGCTGTTTTGCCACACTTTCAGAGAGTGTGGATACATCTTCCGTGGAAGCGATCGGAAGTTTTACAGGTAAAGCAATCTTTGCCTGACCCTCGCAAAAATCCTGCAGGGTACTATAAAGAATTGTCGCAGCTTGTGGATGCTATGATAATGAATCTTGCTGACATTGATATGTTGTTTGGCAATGTCGTACCGCAACCGGTATGGGCAAAGATTCGTCAGCAAGACCATGCAGCAGAATTAGGCGGTGACTGGGCTGCACTTCTTGCTGCAGATGCTTTGCAAGTTGGTGGGGCTAAGCCCGAACATCTGATTGCTAATCTCCCTCAGAGAATAATTACTCTCATGAAAACACTTATGCCAGCTATGAAGGTGAATTGGGACAAGTTGTCCGCTTGCAAGCAAAAGAAGGATGAGAGTGTCTCTGATTTCTTTACGAGATTTGAGGAGGCATTCATTGATCATAGTGGTCAGGATATGGGCACTGAAGGAGGTCAGAGGTTGTTTGTGGACAAGTTTGTATCAAATTTGTTGCCGGACTTAAGCAACAAATTAAGGAATTCAGAAAGTGCGTGGGCTGTTTCCACTTCTGCTCTGATATTGGCCATGGCCCAATATTATGAGAATAGAGAGAAAGAGGAAAATGATCGTGCCGATAAAAAGACAAAAGAGCTCAAAACGAAAGTGTTGTTGCAACAAGCGTATCCTCCACGTTCGAATCAGAATGATTCGCAACAGCGGAATCGATCGCAGTCTCAGCCGAATAGGTCGCAAACACGAAATGACTCCTCTTCGCAGAGATCTACGTTGGGGTACAATCAGTGTGCCTATTGTAGGAACGAGGGTCATTTGAAATTCGATTGTCCAGTCTTGAGTGAGCGAAATAGTGGTAATTCATCTAGAGGAGGTCGGAGTGGTCCTCAACAAGCATCACGTGGTAGAGGTCGTGGTGCTCAAAATGATCGTTCCAATAATTCTTCCAATTCTAATAATTGTTTCGATCAGCGTGGATCATCGCAAAACAGATCTGCTCAGTACAATGTAGACGATTATTACGTCGACCAGAACACTGACGACGGTAATTACTAGGACAGCCATGGACAAGGAGAGGGAGTGGTATCAGTTCCGGTTGATCAGAGAGGGCCTTACGTTGCAGTTGCCACCTCGGGCGTCGTTGAGCCTTTTCTGTTGGAGACTGGTGCAGCGAAAAGTTCCATCATGCATTCGAAACTCCCTGGCGCACCTTTGTCTGGCTTAACAAATGTTTCCGTTGGATTCTCTGGCGCCCCTGTTAGCAATCCGGTTTCGTGCCCTTTGCCCCTTGCAATTGGGCCTCGTGAGCTGAAAGCTCCTTTGATTTTGACTACTGGTTGTGGTGAGAATCTTTTGGGCCTGGATTTGCTGAAACGTCTGTATGCGACTTTGTATTGTTCTCCTGCGGGAGTAAAGCTTACATTGGGTGAGGAAGTTATCTCTCCTATGTATTTGTCCATCGACAAGCTCCCACCGGAATTGAGTTCTCTTCCTGCATCTTTGTGGGCAACAGGTCCCAATGACGTGGGCCTGCTTGATATCTCCCCTTATGTTGTTCATCTGAAATCTAATGTGCCTTTGCCACGTATTCCCCAGTATCGTATCTCTCTCGATGGTGAGCGAGCGCTGTTAGCAATCATCTACGATTTGATTGAGAAAGATGTTATCGAGGAGACTCGGGGAAACGTGTGCAATAGCCCTGTGCTGCCCATTCTGAAGCACACTGATCCATCGGAGCCCCCTGTTTATCGTTTTGTCATTGATTTACGGGAGGTGAATAAAATTGTGATTCCTCAGTTCCCTGTGGTGCCTGACATTACGGCTCTACTGACTCTGATTCCAGCTTCTGCATCTTGGTTCTCAGTGATCGATCTGAAGAATGCTTTCTTCAGCATTCCGATTGCTGAAGAGAGTAGGGACCTTTTCGGTTTCTCTCTTGGTGGCCGCAGCATTAGGTTTAAACGCGCTCCTCAGGGCTACTGTGAGAGTCCATCGATATACAGCCAAGCCTTGAAGAGCCAACTTGATGCATTTATGTTGCCGGCCGGTGCGGCCTTGATCCAATACGTCGATGACTTATTGGTGGCTGCGGATACTCAGGACATTTGCAGAATTGCTACGGTGTCATTGTTGCAGCATCTCTGTGACTTGCATCACAAGGTGTCACCTTCTAAACTGCAATATTGTTGTCAAGAAGTAACCTATCTAGGTCACTTATTGTCAAAGGAGGGAAGAAGGTTGACCCCAGAGAGAATTTGCAGCGATTGCTCGAATGACTGTGCCAACAACTCAGAGAGATGTGCGTGCCTTTTTAGGTATCACGTCATACTGCAGGCAATGGATTCCAAATTTTTCATTGCTAGCGAAACCATTGGTGGCTCTTACGTGCAAGGATGTTCCAACTCCTTTACCATGGACGGAAGAATGTCAGAAAAGTTTTTCTGAACTGCGTGACGCGTTGTGTTCGGCCCCTGTGTTAGGTACCCCTGACTACAGTAAGCCGTTTACACTATACGTTCACGAGAGGGAAGGTTGTGCGTTGAGTGTCTTAACGCAACAATTCGGCGGTAAGCAACGTCCATGTGCATATTTTTCCTCGACCTTGGACCCAGTAGCTAGAGCATTGCCGAGTTGTCTGAGAGCAACAGCGGCAGCTGCGGTGTCCATCCGACAATCTGCAGGATTGGTCATGGATAATATGCTTACGGTGATGGTTCCGCATGCAGTTGACACTCTCTTGAATCGTACGAAGACCCAACACCTGACGAGTGCAAGGTTGTCTGGGTACGAGTTGACGCTTTTGGCAAGTCACATTCAGATAAAGCGCTGTAATGTCCTGAACCCGGCGACGTTGTTGCCGATCAGTATGGAGTCAGACGAAGTAGCGCCTCACGACTGCTACTTACGAACTGAGGAGGAAACAAAAGGTCGTGTTGATTTGAAAAATACTCCATTGGAAGATCCCGATGGGACCCTGTATGTGGATGGGTCGTGTTTTAAGTTGCCGAATGGTGATGTGACGACTGTGTATGCTGTGGTGACGTTGAGTACGGTTGTGGAGAATGCGAGACTGAATCAGAATTCTGCCCAGGCGGCAGAGCTGATTGCCTTGACTAGAGCGTGTGTGTTGTCGAAAGGGAAACGGGTGAATATGTTTACGGACAGCCAGTATGCGTTTGGTGTTGCGCACAGTTTTGGACGTTTGTGGAGAGAGAGAGGTTTTATGACATCGCATGGTACGAAGATTCAGCACGGACAGCTTGTGAATGATCTTTTGGATGCACTTACATTGCCCAAGTAGGTGGCGATTATTAAATGTAGTGCACACCATAAGGTGACGGATGATGTTGGTCGTGGCAATGCGTTTGCGGATGAGATTGCTAAGGAGACTGCCCGAAATCTTAGCACTAGAATGTACGTGACGAGTTCGGTAAGGTGGCCTACAGAAACTGCTATGTGTGAAGACACTATTGAGAGTGTGAAAGCGATTCAGAATGAGGCCACCGAGACTGAAAAGACGAAGTGGAAAGAGAGTACTGGAAAGTTGGATGCGAATGGCTGTTGGATTGATTTGTCGGAGCATAAGAGGTGGATGTTGCCGGATGCGTATGTGCTAGCTGTTGTGACGATGGCACACGGCTTGGCACATATTAGTGCGAAAGGTATCTGCAAGTTGTTGTCCCCTGTATGGAAGAATGATGGTATTACTAAATGTGCCGAGAGATTGGTTAAGAATTGTATGATATGTATGCTGTACAATCCTGGTAAGGGAACTCCTACACCCCCTGGCCATTTTGCTCGCCCTTCATGTCCCTTTGAGGTGATTCAGCTAGACTTCATCCATATGGAGCGATGCAATAACCTGAAGTACGTTTTAGTTGTGGTTTGCGCATTCTCCCGATGGATCGAAGCCTACCCTCTCAAAGACAACACTGCTCTGTCCACTTCAAAAATCCTACTGAAGGAATACTTTCCTCGGTATGGAATGCCACGAATTGTATGGTCTGATAACGGAAGTGAGTTTGTAGGGAGTGTGATGAAGAATGTGTGTAAGGGCCTTGGAATTACACAGAAATTCCACAGCGCCAATCATCCCCAGTCAGCAGGTTTGGTTGAAGGGTATAATGGCACCCTTAAATTGAAACTAGCGAAGATTCAGGCTACGACTGGTCTCTCGTGGCCTGACGCTTTGCCCTTAGCTCTTCTGTCAACCAGGGCGACTGTACACTCCCGAGTAGGGCTCAGTCCCTATGAGATTGTATTTGGCCGCCCTGCAAATGTTTGGGGGGTCCCTAGACCCAGTGTGTACTCTGATCTTGAGTATCCAATGTTGATCGATTATCTTCATGATCTGACTGCTAAACTGAGGTTAATTCACCAACAGGTCTTTGAAGCACTGCCGACGCAGACGAAGGGTCCAGGCCACCAGCTCCAGCCTGGAGACTGGGTTGTGATGAGGAATTTCAGCCGGAAGCACAACCTTGAGCCTCGTTTTACTGGACCCTACCAAGTACTTCTTGCCACGAGGACTGCTGTTCGTTTGGAAGGGCGCAAGAACTGGGTGCATGCCACCCATACTAAAAAGGTACCTATACCTTTACCAGCAGACTCGTGGGTGAAGAAGGGCATCGCATCGTCTGAAGTCGAAACTGTTCCGAACTTTGTCCCTTTCAGCGACGCTCAGCCTGTCGGAGATACCTCAGTGCAGCAGAACGATATTATTGAACATTTGTCATCACAAAACTCAAGATCTGAACAATTGACTGGTCAACAGAACTCTGTCTCATCATCGGACCAATTGTTTGACGAACAGACACGTCCTGGGAGAAGCCGATATTTTCTTCGATCCAGTACTAGAGACTAATAAAACAAGAATATTTGCTTTCTCCCCTGACATTCACGTTATCCCATTGCCACTATCCAGTTTTGAACACACTTGCCAAATTGTAATTTTGAAAATGTTGAGTCTTTTTTTCCATATATGTGTTTTTGCTTCCACAGCTAGCAGGTTTTATATATATATTATTGATTAAAGATACCTTACATCCGGGTGAACCGTAGGGCCGCGCGGGTACTTCCTTCTGGTTAGTAGGTCTTGACATTAGGTCAGAGACCGTCGATTCCTGGGAACTCCTGGGGATTGACTACTGCTACACAGAACCAAGTGCGTCAAGAACGTAGCGGACGGTTTTAGAGGGTGGTTTTCTCGAAGCTGTCGGAAATGGAAAAGGCTCAAGCTCAAAGATTCGAGTTGCGCAGAATTGCACACACAAAATGCTTCATGTTTCAGGTGTTCCTTCTATTCTTAACTGTTTCTTCGTTATTGGGGGGTGGGGTGTATTACATGATACAGTCATTGTTGCCTTCTGCCTCACCTACCCCTTCTCCTGAACCTAAACTTACTACCACTGTCTCTCCTCATTCCTTCCACATCTTACCCCAACACGAGCAGGCTAGACGTGCGGAATTCATGAATAATTCCTTCATTCAGCTCCTTCATCAGCATCAGTTGGTGATGAACACTACCAATTGTTGGGTGTGTGGGTTAATGCCACATACCACCAATAAGGGAATTCCGTACTTGGTCCTTCCTTATAGTTCCCAGGGTTCAGCTCGAGCATTCCAAACAATGTTTCGAAGTGCACTAGATTCTTACCCCAATCGAGAGCCACGTTCTCCACACTTTGGTCCCGGTCCGTACCATAAGTCTTTGGCAATAGCGATTGCTGATTTAGATAGGGATATCTACGAGCCGTCGCTCTTCCCAGAGGAAGAGGTGCGAGCCTATAGGGATCTCAGTGAGGTTGAGTATAGTGCGCTCGTGGGCGAAAGACAGCTTAGGAGCTCGTCTCCAATATGGGTCGTACCCCACCTTGGTAATTTCTGTCTAAAAGGCCGTGGCCGAAACCAGAGGGCTCACCTTGGAGAGAGTGCTTGCTCTGAGACGTATGTCTTACCAATGCTCTCTTCCCCTGTTCTCCTGACTGCCAAGGGTACGTACTTTGTCTGTTACGACCGTGCATATACATGGTTGCCCCTTGACTTTGCGGGCACCTGTTATATTGCAAATTTGTTGCCACCGACTTTTACAGTCGCCTCCGATTACCACAAGACCAGAGTTGTGAGGGGCGTGATTAGCAAAGAGGACACTGCCGGTCAAGAGGCAGGAGACTTTTTCAAGGGTTTCTTGCCCTTTTGGGGGCCTATGATCAATAGTAGGAACCTGAGACAGTTGACTCGAGTGGCGGAATCGACAGCTAACATCACTGCCAGTGCCCTTTGTAATATTACAGCAGAGCTTCAGGCGGATAGGTTGGTGACGTTACAAAATCGTATGGTTTTAGACGTTGTCTTAGCAGATCGAGGTGGAGTATGTAGAGTGATCCATTCGAGTTGTTGTGTATTCATTCCAGACAACGCTCCGACTGTCTATCAAGCCATCTCGAAGTTGCATAAGATCTCTGAGTCCATACACGCGGACGTAGGGGATTGGATGCTACTCGGGTGGTTTTGGGGCCTGATGTCGACTTGGGGTTGGAAAATTCTGATGATTATCGGGGTTGTTGTAGCATTCCTGTTCACGTGTTGCCTTTGTGTGCAGTGTGGTCCTGCTTTATGTGGCCTCTGTGCTACGACGTGTATAAGGCAGCTGCCTGTTACCAAAGGGACTCTCATGGATAGAATTATGTTGCAGCAGCATCTAGATGGTCTGATGAATATCGAGATCGATTATGATTCCGACTAGTGCTTGCCTACATGAGGGCAAAAGGAGCGTCTGAGGTTCCGTGACAATTGTAAGTGATGTTTTCGACTTGCACGAATATGGTCGAGTCTGGTATCTATGAACCGCAAATGACGAGTTTAGTGGGTGTACGCGTTTTCGCTGTGCTAGCCTAAACCGTTCATTTGTTTCGTGGGTTTCTTCATCTGAGCCCACGGGTTCCATCTTAGATATGGCATCCATTTTGTTTCTTGCCCTCAAGTAGCCAGCGAACGGACGCTGTCCGCTTCGCGACCCTGGGATTCCCAAACACTTGCGGAAGAACATGCCTTCTTTGAAGGTGTCTTTATGATGAGGGGGATGACACTGCAAGGCAGATGGCCCCGCTCGAGGCTCATCTTGCCGTGTCGCTCTATTGTCTCAGTTGTGCATTCATTAAGCACGTCCCCTTTGATGCCCGCAACTCGTGTTCCTTGAAACCACCCCTTTTACACCCTTTTCGATCTGTTCCCTGTTTCCGTCTTCCTCTGCACCTGTTTCTGTCTCTTCCTTGATTCGTTTACTACTGATTGGAATGTACTAATGTTGGGAAGATGTACTTTTACAGTTGGGAACCGCCAAATGTTACTGTAATTATGTTCCGGGCCTTGAATACATGAAAGCGACCCCTTGCGATTTTTTACGATGGGAACCAAGTTGTAAACCTTTGTGCACCATGTTATCCTATGCTAAATGTATAAGAAGAGCGATCCACAGATACAATTTGAAGCAGTCTCCTCGAACCTACACATGTTGTACTTCTTGTGACTTCTGTGTTCCCTGCAGTAATAAACCTCGAATCTTTGACGCCGAAGGAAGTGTCCCGTGTCTCTGTCATTTGTACGCCGGAACAGGTTACCCACGAAGGTTTTAGGTGTTATCCCTGGCACCGCTGGGTCTTAGCAAAAACCCAGTCCTTCACTTCCCTAGACAGCGTTACTTTGTGTCCATTTTTTTATATCTTTTTCATATTTTCAAAAATTCATAGCAGAAAAAAGACAATACATTCAAATATTTACAAGGCTAAATACATTTTGTACATACATTAAAGACGACAAACATTATTTACACATTAGAAAACATTTTGACATCAAGCATTACAAAAAAATGATAATAGTTTTGTCACAAACAACAATTTTTACAAACAATTCATGAGAGAAACTAAGTTTGGGGGAAAAAAATATAAGTAACTCAATAACTTATAAATGTTTGAATACTGGACCAGCCGGTCCTAGTATTTTTAAAATGGTGATTTATTTCTCCCAAACAACACTGCCGACGCGTTTCAAGACCAGGCGCAAAGTCACTGGTCTGTCATCAGGGCTGTATATCTTTTGTATCAATTTTGTTTGAAGGAGGACTTCGTGAAGGATCTTGTGGCGGTCCTGTTGCTAATTAATGTGGCCAGACAGAGATGCCTTGTTCTTTAAGAACCGCCGGATTGCGGCGGAATCAATTGTGCGGCGTAACTTTCTCTCAGTAAAGATCCTAACTGAGAGAAAGCAGAACCCAGCATTATCGAGCAGTGGCTGAGTAGCAGGACGGGGATAGTGACACTCCTTTCCTTTGAGAATAAGAAAACGAACGAAGATCCAACCCTGATGGTTACGCCGCACAATTGATTCCGCCGCAATCCGGCAGTTCTTAAAGAACAAGACATCTCTGTCTGGCCACATTAATTAGCAACAGGACCGCCACAAGACCCTTCACGAAGTCCTCCTTCAAACAAAGATAATACAAAAGATATACAGCCCTGATGACAGACCAGTGACTTTGCGCCTGGTCTTGAAACGCGTCGGCAGTGTTGTTTGGGAGAAATAAATCTCCATTTTAAAAAATACTAGGACCGGCTGGTCCAGTATTCAAATGTTTATAAGTTATTAAGTTACTTATATTTTTTCCCCCAAACTTAGTTTCTCTCATGAATTGTTTGTAAAAATTGTTATTTGTGACAAAACTATTATCATTTTTTTGTAATGCTTGATGTCGAAATGTTTTCTAATGTGTAAATAATGTTTGTCGTCTTTAATGTATGTACAAAGTTTATTTAGCCTTGTAAATATTTGAATTTATTGTCTTTTTTCTGCTATGAATTTTTGAAAATATGAAAAAGATATAAAATAATGGACACAAAGTAACGCTGTCTAGGGAAGCGACAATAAATCGGTTTCATACCCTTTAAAAACATGTATTGAGTAATTGTGGTGTGGGCACTGTGTGTTGATTGCGATTTATATAGGGTCTAGCCCCCACCACGTAAAGGACCTAACCCCTGTTGTTCACTTGATTCTCCTTCAGCATACGTTGGGTCAGTGACAGGTCTGTGACAAGTCAGACAAACTAACTAACTAAGCCTACCTTAATTATACCAGAGTGTGTACCACACCCTAAATGATGCAGATTCTATGTGTTCCTTTCATCTGATTGATCAGAAAGACGAGGAGAGGTCATCACACCATACCAGTATGAGGTAATTTTCATTCAATATGATGGATCAATGTTTCCGCCCATAATATACTTTCCCAAGCATTTTTTATTGAACTCTCAATATTATTTCAATTTAATATACAAAGTTTAATAAAGTTGCAAGTTGTCTTCCTTTCCCAGGTTATGGGTAGGGGTTCCCAAGTGTGTTGCAGAAAAGACAGTCACTGGCAACAGTTCAATGCCACTGCTCGAGGTCTCTCAAAGTTCTTTGCACATGCGCAGAACGGATTAAAATATGACGGTTCATGTTACCCTACAGGCCCAAATACGAGCAATTAATAAAGTCAAAGAGAGAAACATTAGAATACAAAAATAAATGAATGCACTGTATACCACTTATTTCTACTCTAACCCCATTACTTTATTTTAATAGCATTAATAGTTTAAGCGGAACATATAAGTTTTAGTTCAAGCATGTGCATAAGTATGTAAAACATGAAGCGGCCCTCTTGACACTAGTGCGCAGCTGCGAGAGATTCCCACCAAAACAAAAGATATGCCACAACACGTAGATGTGGCAGACGCCTCCGCAGAAAGATTCCCGCATTTTCGGCGGCCATATTAAGACACTCGAGTTACTGTTAATGAAAGCATATATGCATGTTTCTCCTTCTTACTAGAAATGTTGTGTAATGCAATTATTAGTAAAACAAAACAGCTGAGTCCAAGCAAGTTTCTGTACGTATGAAACCTTGCTCCATCAAGAGGGACCGGCCAACTCTGCTTCCCCACGGAGGCATAGTTCTCGCCTACTCCGCATTCCCCACGAAGTGCGGAGTAGGCAAATCTCCATAAATTCCATTGGCAGAGCAGACTTACCCGCCCAGTGTTACTCAGGAGGCTCTGAGGCATCTCAGTGCAGAGGTGTGTCACGGCGTTGGATGTCCTATTCACTTCGATGAGAGATCGGTTTGGTTACAAAGAGGCTGCAATAGGGACTGGAGCACCATTACGGGGGAACCTACAGGGAGATTTGACCCTTGAGCTCCTCAGGCACTTAGGGAAACCATTGGGACACTTCTCGTCAGGCTGCGGGTCTCAGGTGCAGTGGTGTCTTCTGTCGTCCGGATTCTGTGCTAGAGTCACTGCCGGTTAGAGGAAGCCTGCAGAATGAGGCTGCCGGTGTGGATTGGCAGTCCAGTGGGGGCAAACCGAAGCATAGGCTTGGCTCTCATGGGTTTGGGGATTTCATTGACACTGTCACCTCCCTTTAACTCAGACTCGGGAGCGCAGGTGCATAGGTGCTTTGAGGTGTTGGGTGGTGGCGGTAACAGACTCACTCTTGGTCTTTGTATCTGCTGCAGAGGGGCAAACAAGAAAGCTGGGACACTCTTTGTGTAGATCTCAATGTCCCCGAAGTCCCTTGAAGTGCAGGTCTTTCTTCTTCAGTGTTGGTGTCATGTCAGGGCACAACAAGCCTTGACTGCTGTAAAGGGTCCAGTACCCTAGGGATTGGTACTGTGTGGCTCTGGTCGGTCCTGGCATCCCCACACTTGAAGGGCGGATGGATCTGACTTTGGGAGCACTTCTACCTCTTCCTGTGGGGCTGTTGTGTCTTTAGTGCCCGTAGGTAGCAGGTTGGTGTTTGAGTTGTGCTTCTTTTGTGTCTGTGGCTGCAAGAGAGTAGTGCTTCTAATTAAACTGAGTTACTTTGGCAATTGCCAAAGCACCGTCAACTCTCCAGGTTTCTTGAGGCCTGCACAGTGGTAGTATGAATAAGCTGCTCCACGAAGGTCTGGTGCAGTAGACAGGTCGGCTGCTTGGCATCAAGTCAATCGTGCTCCTTGCTTCTCAGAGACAGAATTTTTCTTCTTCCTCTCCTTTGGTGACCAATGAATTGAAGATCTGGTATCAGGGGGTCCCCTATATGCTTAATGTTGAGTCATTAACGGGAATGAGGGGTATAGTCAATGGGCTACTCACTTCTGGGGTCACTAGGCCCTTTAAAGGACCACTTCCTGAGGAAAGTGGGCATAACCCTCTCCCAGAATCCCTACGTTTGTCATCATCAAGATGGCCAACTCTGAAATGCCGTGTCACTGTGGGCACACCTCCATGACTAGATCAGTTTTCCACCTGTTCAGGTTTCAAAGGGATATGGACAAAGGAGTTCTGCGTCCTCTCCTGTGAGGGAAACCAGAATCACATTTCAAGGAGGTGTTGCCTTCTTTGAAGATCCCTTACCTTGGAATGCTAATCAGCATTCATCATGTGTGGGGGGGGGGTGAAAACCCTCCACCCAAACAGGCTTTGTTTCTGACCTCCTGAGAGCAGAGGACCTCACACTTGGGGGTCAAAAATAGTCTCTGGCGCCAGGTTGGTGAGATTCAGCCAGTCAGCACACCAGTGGCTGGTTGGTTTTCAGAGGGCACCTCTATTGTGCCCTGTGTGTGCATGTGTTGATACATTTGACACTGACAGTGTGGGTTCATTAATGCAAAATATTTGATACCACACAACCCTACTTTCAGAGACGCCATCAGGTAACTGGGTAACTCGTTTTCACCTGTGTTTAGTAATAGAATTATCTCACAGATGGCATCACTAGGGAGATTGCCTTGATGGTGGAGGAGGCTTGATCCGATGATTGGATCTCGGGACATGATGCAGAGTTTTTTATCAACAAACAACCTAAAACCCTGCACTTTTATGTTCTACCTAAGATCCTCAAAGCAGTGAGACCTCCTCCCGGGAGACCGATTGTCTTCGGGATGGGGTCCCTGCTCAAACCCCTGTCACGATTTTAGGACTTTTTTCTTGAACCACTCATTCAGAAGTTGCCTGCCTACCTGAGGGATACGCTTAGCATCTTGAATCTCCTAAAAGACATTCCCTTTCATTCAAACACTGAGTTTCTCAAAGGTCTCGATACTGAGGCCTTATATACCAATATCCCGCAGAGGTAAAACTCTAAGGGTATTGGAGACTATCCTTTTTGAGGAAGAGTGGCCCTATCAGACACCGAGAGCCTTCGTGTTACACCTAGCTGAAATAGCATTAACAAAGAATTTTTTCGAATTTGAAGGCACGATGTACCTGCAAACCCATGGTACTTCCATGGGGAGTATCTTCGTACCGAGCCTGGCTGGATTGTACCTGGGGGCGTTTGAGCACACGATGATTTAGGATACCACCTGTCCTTGGGCATCCCATCTGAGGTTATGACCACGTTACATCGATGACTTCCTGGTGATTTGGAGAGGCGACAAATCATCAGTTGTACGCTTTCTGGATTAGTTAAATGAGAGAAACCCACTGCTCCATTTCACCTCGACAGTCTCCAAAACCAGTTTACCCTTTTTGGACTTACTGATAAAACCTAGAGAGGGTTCATTAAAAACAAGAGTGTATCATAAGCCGACAGACAAGAATGCCTTGTTGGCTTTTGAGAAGGTTCCACCCCAAGTCCCTCCGGGAGAACCTGCCGGTGGGACAATTTTTCCAAATACGCCGTAACTGCTTGGAATGAGCTGATTTCATCACGGAGGCAGGTATCCTCTCCCAAAAATTGCAACAGAGGGGGTACCCATCAAGGATCATCAAGAGAGCCCGGAAAAGGGCATTTACTGCCAACTGTGACTCTCTCCTTTCGAAAAAGATCAGACCTAGAGTAATTGAAGAGTATGGAGAAGCCATTATTTTCTTTCAAACGCAGCGAGAACTTAAAAGATCATCTTGTTCACACAAGACCAAGAGCTTCTGTTAATACGAGGGATACTCACACAGTGGCAGGCCTGCCTAGGTTGAAGGCCACACACGGTGTGGCTCCTGTAGTGTCTGCCACCTCACCTCCAACACCAAACACATTGACCTGGGACTTCATTCTCCCTGGGAGCAGAGATCCCACACAAACTGTAACTCACAGGGGGTCATTTACCTTATTACATGCCCTTGTAACAAACACTATGCGGGTATGACCAGCAGGAAGGTCAAGACAAGAATTACAGAACATCGGAGTACTATTAGATGTGGCAGATCTAATACCAGACTCACAGCGTACTTCTTGGAGTTGGGACACACTTCAGAAGATATCAGGTGGAGTGTAATAGAAAAATTAAAACTGGGCAGGCACATGGCAGATGATCAACGTACCTTACTCCTGCGTGAGCAAACATGGGTCTACTGACTCAGGAGTCATACTGTGGGACTCAATGATGATATACTGTGGCAAGCCCTGGGGAGATAACGTACTGCCCAATGTCTTTTGGCCAGAAGAAGAGTCCGCAGACTGTCCTCCTCATAAAACATACCAGGGGGGCATATACACTGAAACAAAATATTAGTTCTGAGCCTAGTCCTGTTAACATCCACAAGGGCCCACAGGGGCCTTGTGCACTTTTTCCTTTACTGTTTCTTTCCCACTACTCACTAACTGAATGGTTTGCTTTTTCAAACAGATTGATTGTCCTCTCCCACGCTTTCCCCGGTGTTGTCTCGTTTTTTGGGTGTTATTTACATCGCTATTGCCTGGTGTACCTGACTTGATTTATATCGTTACTGGCGCAGATACCAGGTTTAATACAAAGGGAAGGCTGATTGCCGATCCTCAGGAATCCTGGCACTGGTGGGGTATTACCCATGGTGGAGTGTTTGTGTGTAGCTATAGATCAGTTTAAAGAACTGATTGGGACTCTGTGAGGGGGGTTCGGCTTTCTGCTCAACCCGCAGGAACAGCTTCTGTTTCACACGTCCTTGAGGGATTATCTTTCCCGGAATGCTTGCGCGCTTCACATGGTGACGTCATTGCATCATCACGTGTCTGACACAAGTCACGTGGGGGTGTCACGATGATTGTTGGCGGTGATGGCTGCATAAAACTTCGAGCCTTTGGAGCCGCTACAGGCTGCGGGGCAATCCAGAAACAGGCAGTTGTGAGAGGTTACTCATCCGGAACAGTAAGGAGTTGTGTTGGTGGAGGACTAGTTGGGGACCTTGTGCCTTTGACTCTCGATGTTTGTGCTGTATGTTTACCAGACATCGTTTGTTTATAACCGCCAATGTTGGAAATGGATGACCTCTTTATGGGATGTAATTACATCATCTTGACAGACAGTGGGCTTTGAGGTGTGTTAACTTTCCTTTCTTCTGAAACGCAGCTTGTGTTCTTGGGAGACCTCCCTGCCGGGGGCCATTTCGAGTTTGTAATATTGATAAACTCGGAGAGTACACGGTTGGGACCTGTTCAAAGTGATTATACAGTTTCATGGTGGATGTATGCCTTTTTGTAAATATGATAGATTTAAGGAAGGTGTACATACAGTAAGGTGTGATGACTTGTTTTATGCAGCATTATACATTTTATCATCTTTCTTTATTCTTTAATTAATACCCGGGGTGGTAATTGTGATCACCATCAGGGTGTTGTAGTGGATTATAAACGCTACAAGTAATCCTAGAAGGGGCACATGGTGGACACAACAAAATTGGTTGCTTGAAAGTGGATCCCTTACTCTGGCACGTAAATGTAAGCATATATTATTATGCTTCTTTTCAGTATTTGTACCCCGTGTTGTTGGGAATCTCCTCCACACGTGACGATCTTCTCCTCTAAACACGACCCATCCTAGTTTCTTTTCATCCTGGTTGTGGAACCTATAAATAAAGGTCTGATTGGTATACTCAACCTAGTTTTAGAGCACTTTCCCATTAACTGCACTCTGTTGTATGACCATTCCCAGTCACAGGGTGATATTCACTGTTCCATCACTGTGTTTGTTATATTTTTATTTGTGGCTTGTGATCTCTCTTTTTTTTTTTACACCTTCCCTTATGCTCTGTCCTGAGTGTGGCTACACCAGGGCGTTTTTAAGCAGACCCGATGATGAAGCATGTCACACATTTCTGTGTGTGTGTGAGGGCAGTTTTTGAAAACAGATGTATTTTTTCTGTCTCGTGTTGTTACACGTGTATTCTAATCTCACCACCCCTTGTTGTGAGTATACTTTGCCTTGGGGGTTTGGGGTGGTGGAGTTGTATAATCTTTTGACCCTCTCCCCTCCTTTGTGAGTAGCGTAGTAATAGAATTAATCATCACAGGGGCATATCTGCTCATGCAGATATGTCCTCATATAACATATAATGCAACATGCCTTAGGGCTCACAGGCCTGCCGTTGGGGTGATTTTCATATATTGGATTCAGTGAATTTGGCATGACACACAGGAGTTGGTCATGTCATGTTTTCACTCATGGTTTGCACCATATTGCAGCCTGAAATGTCAGTTTGTGTGGAATTTGTATGTGGGTCCTTCAGGGTGGCTTAAGATATGCTGCAGCCCTTAGGGCCCTTCTTTAGTGCCCATGCCATGAGTACCTGGGGTATCATTTACTAGGGATTAACAGGGTCTGCAAAAGTCCTTTGCCAGTTGTAGCAGTTCAGACAACACCTTGTTTTAGGAAAGGTGCAAGCACTGGTAATTAAGTCTGGGAAGTAGGCCTCAGTGAATGGTCAGAGATGATAGTTAGCATCCAGTTGCTAAAAAGGGGGTGTAAAATAGGGGGTAACTGCAGCAAAAGGCCATTTCTCTACCCCCCCCCCCCGTCCCCAGGCCAGGAGACTCAGCCACCACCTGGGAGAGTCTTCTTAGTCTGTCAGGCAATGAATAGAGCAAGGGAACATGATGTATTGTTGCAGGGCCTACTCTGCCTCACATCCTTCTGTCCAGGTTACTGCTTCTGGGCAGCTGACCTATCCCAACAGAAACAGGACCAAATTAAAAATGCACTAGATCTGTTTGACCTCCTCTTCTTTCCTTCAGGATAGAGGTAGTTACCTCTGCTAACTCTATCTTTGCAATGGCCGATCCCTAGCTTACCCAAATAGGTTATCCACAGCTGGAGTAAACCCACCAAGACCAACAGAGTCAGGGGCCTAACTTGCTATTTGACATGGGTGGAAACACCATCCCAAGGACAGTGCAACCATAAAGGCTAGCACCCAACAGAGGATACTGACAACTGAGTACTCAGAACCACACCTTCAGCTCTCCCCTGACAGGTGGATAGGCTAACACACAGGCGTCTTTGGGTTCAGGGGGTTCTACTGCTGGTTTAGAGTAGGGGGTTACCACATCCTGTAGCAAATACACTCCTTCCACTTTCTCTTCTGTTAGCTGAAGAGCCTGTATACCAGCTGCTGACTAGTCAGGACTTATTGAGGGGCAGGTAAGGCTTCACCAGATCCAAACTATGGAGTCTTCTCCAGGAGGAGAAGGTTCTTCTTGACTCACTGGACGTTTTGTTAACATTTCCTTTCTTCCCTACACCCTTTCCTTCTTCTCTTCTTTTGGGGCCTACTTATATTAGCAGCAGGGTCAGCACCTCCAGAATCCTTAAGAGAGGTCTGGCACTGGAGCAGTTCATCTTTTGGGCTCCGACACACCCCTGAGGGGTCATTTTCAAGGAGGAAATCAAGAAGGAGATCTGAACTGACTACCACCCCCTGCCAGCTAAGTGGCTCTACTACTTTTAGGGGTACTAAAGCCACAGGCCTAACAGTAACCTACCCTGGGACAACCCCTTACTTGTGTAATCTCCACTGGTAAATACTGGCCTGTTAATACCAGTCTGGCATGTACAATGGTGTGTCTGGCACAAGTTTCTCTCAGGGCAGGGAATGGGATCTCATTTACCTTCCTGAGATGAAACTGTTTATTCCCTTCTGGAACCATCAACTCACCTTCTGTACCAACTTCCCAGTTTATAAATAAAAGGATGTCCGCATCCTTGTGTTGTGGTGTGGAGAAGTGTGGCTCAGGGGTTAGAGGTGGCAGACCTGGAGCTTGAGTATGGCCCTGGACCAGGGTTCAATTCCCCGCCTCGGAGGGTCTTGGGCTTAAAAATTCCACGGACTCGATAATTCTCGCTCCGGTGCCTTCTCGACTCAGGGGTTCACACTCTGCGACTCTGGGCAATAGCTTGCTTAATCTCCACAACGGCCCCTCGCGGTGGGATGCCTGGCTTTCACCTTGTGGATACCCTGCCAGGGTTATCTCACAGGGGAATACCAGGACGGGTTCCCTAAGCAAGCGCGGAGATGCCCCAGGGTAAGTCGTGCGCTATATAAGTTTCATTCATTTCATTTCATTTCATTCATCTGAGGAGTAATTTTCTAAGGTTACACTGACAACCCCCGTACCGACCTTTTTACTTGGGGCAAGCTGAGTTCCCTCTGTACTGCCCAACCAGCTAACAACCAAAGCAGGGCCAACAGTCCATTACTTTTTTAAGCTTAGGATCACCACTACTCTGTTTACCACTAGAGGTGGGGTAGGATGTACTATCCATATTTTTAGGGGCCTGTGTCTATGAAGGAACTTCTTTGGAGGAAAACCCAGATCAATATGACTGAAAGGTAGCTACACCACAAAAGATCTGAGGATATTGGACCCAAATAAAAATCCGTGTGGACAAAGGGGTTGCACTTTCCCAAAATACCACAAAGTCAGATGCCACATGTAGTTAGGAACACTGGACACATACACACTGACCCACATTTAGTTTCCGTAAGTTGTGAACCACCTGTGCCTCCTTATCAGCTGGTGGAATTTATTGTTCATGACTTGACACTGATGTCCTTGCTCTACAAGAATGTTTAATCGGTTTATTGTACTCCAAGAACTGTATATAATGCCAGCCAAAACCTCTGTACATTGAGACAGTCTTCAGACAAGACTCTGTTGCTGCTCTCCCAACTGCTGCATTTAATTAAACCAACTTGTTCCTGTTTTGCCAAATACCTCTTGTCCTTTTATTTTTTTCAAGGTAAATTTATAACCGAGCAAGACCCCTATATGACCACTTGCTGTGGGAAGTGGGCATAATCCTGTCACAGAAGCCCTAAGGTTGCCATCATCAAGATGGGCATCTCTCAAACGTGTGTCCACATCAGGTAGTTCTAAGGGTGGGCGTAAAATCCGTTTCGCTTGCGAATTTGGGGATTTTCCACGATTTCGTGATCCGCGAATCTCGCGAAATCGCGGTAAAATACGCGAATCATCGGGGACGAATTTTCAGCCAAGCAAGGGTTACAGCAGCAGGTGCAAAAGTTGAACCTAATTTCTTTGTAACCTATTCTCTGACCCTGCTCTGACCCTTGAAGCAGGGTCAGAGAATAGTTACAAGTAGGCAACGAGGCACCTGTCCAAGGAATTAAGCCTCATCAGGAAGCACTTACAGATATAAAAAACAGGAAGAAGGAAGAGGATGGCAAATACACCCATTTTGAGTTGTCAGGAGGGGTCAAACTAAAAGAGACCTTTACAGCACAATTTTCATATGCATTTTGCTAAAAATAAAAAGCTGTATGTTCTGTGGGGCAACTCAGGAATCTGGCCCTTCAGAGATCCGGCCTCTCTTTCTTTCTCTCGTTCTCTCTCGTTCTCTCTCTTTCCCTCTCTTTCTCTCTCTTTCTATCTATCTATCTATCTATCTATCTATCTATCTATCTATCTCTCCCTCTCCCATAAACGACTGCATGGGTAACTTCGCTTTGCAAGCGGCTCGCGAAGATGCAAAAATCCCCACGAACACGCAAAAAACCCCGCGAACACGCAAAAAACCCCACGAACACGCAAAAAAACAAAAATCCACAAATTCGCGAATTTTGCGGATCGCGAATTCGCAAATCCGCAAATTCACGGATCGCAAATTCGTAAAATTCATCCATGCTTAGGTAGTTCACGTTAGGGGTGGTACTAGCCTGGGCATGTCTCCGTGAATAGCTCATTTTCCCACCGGTCCAGGTGCCAAAGAGCTATGGACAAAAGGGGCTATAGACAAAGGGGGTTGGCTTCCTCTCCAGTGAGGGAATCCAGACTTGCATATCCAAAGTGGTGGCTTCTTTGAGGCTCCCATGCCTTGGAAGCTAATCAGTGATTACATCCTGTGGGAGCGGGTGTGAACACCCTCCACCGAAGAAGTCTTTGTTTCAACCTCCAGAGAGTGTAGGACCTCAGCCTTGGGGCTCATAAACTTGTTTCTTGTGGCAGGCTGGCATGAACCAGTCAGTCAGCACACCAGTGGCTGGTAGTGTTTCATTTCAGGGGGCCCCTCTAAGGTGCATTTATTATTAAATCAGACACTGGCATTGGTGTGGGTTCATTGAAATGAGATGTTTGATACGAAACATCCCTACTGTCATTGAAGCCATCATGTAACTGGGGAACTCCTTTTCACCCATGTTCAGCACATTTAATCAAAATGGTTTCCCTGTTCACCTGTAAAATCTAGCAATAGAATTAGCCATCACAGGGGCATATCTGCTCATGCTGAAATGTCCTCACATAAAATATAATGCACAGTATCTTAGGGCTCAATGGCCTGCTGTAGGTGTGACTTACATATATTAGATGGTGTGTCAGGAGTGTGTCATGCCAAATTTTCACTCATGGTTTGTACCATGTAACGCAGCCTCCAATGGAAGTCTGAGTGGAATATCTATGTGAGTCCAAATATGCTGCATCCTTTGGGGACCCTCTTTAGAACCCATGTTCTAGGTACCTTGGGAAGCTTTTACTAGGGACTTACAGGGGTGTTAAAGTCATTTGCCAAATGTAGCACGATTAGACAACACCTTGTTTTAAGGAAGGATCGCTGGCACTGAGGTCTCGTCAGGAGGCCGCAGTGCACTGTCAGAGTCAGGAGCCAGCATCTAGTAGCTAAAAAGGGGACAAAAAGTCGGTGTGTAATTTAAACAAAGCTCAAATGTCTACTGCTTGGATATTTTGATACTGAAATATTGGCGCATTTAGAGAATATATTAGAGTTTTGAGGATGAAATGATGTAATGGGCTTGCAAAATCAGGGTTTGGCATTGTTTAGCAACCAGGTACAATGTGGTAAAGACAGGAAGGATGAGAAAATGGAGGACATATTTTGTTTTAGTTTTATATAGTGCAAACTAGACCCGAATATATCAGGTATCAGAGTGCTTTACATGAGCATCATTTTAGTTACACAAGGACACGTTAATTTTTGTTAAGCACAAGGAGATTAAGTGATTTGTCCAGAATCACAGCATGTTAAGCGTCGTTGCCGAGACTCGAACCTGGTTCCTCACCTTCGAGGTCGACCGCTGTAGCAGTAAGGCTACATCCTCTCCCAATTAACAATGAAAATGAGGAGGAGAGGACCTGGCTCAGCTGTTTGGGCCAGACTGTTGCCATTAGAGTAGAACCAACGTTGAGGTTCATATTGCTGAGTCTAATCTGAGGTGGCATGGTGGACAGAAAAAAGATGGATTGGTATTCTACCTCGAGTGATTGCAGGGGGTTAGTCATTTTGCAAGCATTCCCCATTACCATTTGTGGATTTGATATGATGCCCTAGGTGGCCAAGGGTATGCCCAGACATAGGTCCCTTGCTCACTGTAACACTGGTACAACGCTACACCTGATTGAAGAGTCCGAACCATAGCAAAAATGATCTTGAGTTGCTTTTGATTCAGTTCAGAGAGGATCTGACTTGACAGTTTGGGGTGGAATGTTCCCATTGGAGCAGGACCACAACTAATTTGAACATGGCTGGGTCTACCCGGGGTTACATGATGGGCAAAAAGTGATGGTTAGAATGCTACCCCAAGAAATTGCCACTGGCTTATCTTTTTGCAAGCATACTCATATCACCTTTGTTGTGTTTGTAGCCACTTTGATATATGGCACCAAACTTGTGTGGGAGCAGCCACTAAGATGACCGTACTTCCCCAGATCCTGTATCTCTTTCAGACCCTTCCTCTTCACCCTCACCCACAAACTGATTTAGCGAACTTCATTTGGCAAGGCCATAAGCCCCGGTTCAAGCAAGCGGCCGCAGTTCTCCCACCAGAGAAGGGGGGAGTCGGGATCCCGGACATACATATCTACTTTCATGCCTCACAGCTTCGATATCTGGTAGAATGGCATTGCCTAGAGTCGGAGAAACACTCGTTGTTCCAAGACCAGGTGGTGGCTGCTATGCCCCTCCAGGGCATTCCCTTCTTTCGTAAGACACATAGGCCACCCAATATCTATGCGTCATATATCAAGGGGACATCATGGAGGTTTGAGATCGCACTAACACCACCCACGATCTGACCTCCTTTCGCTATCCCCTGATGTCCCTATTTAATAATCCAGAATTTCATCCTGGCACAGACTCCAAGGCCTACGCAGCATGGCGTCCCACCAAGTGTCGATCCCTCGGCCATCTCTTCGACCTGGAAGGGATTATTCCATTCCCACAACTCAAGACACACTATTGCATCCCAGAATCGGCACGCCTACCCTACCTTCAACTCAGGCACTAGGCCCTTCAGCCTTACATCAAACCAGGTGCCCAGCGCCTTTTAACCCCCTATGAAAAATGGCTCATCACCTGCACCTCAGATAAAAAAAGCATCTCCGACCTATATAAACAGTTACTACTGTCTTCTGCCCTCACCTACAACGCTGGTCGAGTGCGATTGGAGCGGGAACTGGGACGAACACTTGGCCATACGGAGTGGGATGGGATCTACCATAGTGCGTGGCACTCAGCATACCACACGTGACTCACAGAGACATAGACCAAGGTAGCTAACTATTGGTACTACACACCGGAACGTCTTCACCACTTTGATGCTCGACAAAGCGCCTTATGCTGGAGAGGCTGTGGGGAAGTGGCCTGCGACTGCATGCATCCATATTGGTTTCACATACCATGGGCCCGATGTAGGTAATCCTCATTTACCGACTCTAAAATACCAATTTTACCGATTCGGTATTCTAGATGCAGTATTTTTTACCGAATCTGTAGGATTCGGTAATTACCGTATCGGTATTTACAGATTCGGTAATTGCCATTGATTCCTATGGGCCTTGAGGCCCATAGGAATCAATGTCAATTACCGAATCGGTAAATACAGATTCGGTAAAAATACAGAATTGTCAAGGGGAACAGGGTGTCACTTTGACACCCTGTTGCACCCCTGATATTGGCTTGTGTGCCATGTGGCACACATACATGCCCTAAGGGCATGTATGTGTGTCAAATGGCACAGGTGTACATGCACAGATTTGCATGTATACAGGTATTCGTTATTTACCACCAAATAGTATTTGGTGGTAAATAACGAATCGGTAATGGCCTGTGGCACTGTTTAAAGTGCCACCTACATCTGGATTTACCGATTCGGTAAATTTACTGATTCTGTATTTTACTGAATCGGTAAATTTACCAAATCAGTAAAATTAAGGCCACCTACATGTCAAAACCCAAATACCGGTCGGTAACGGCCGAAATCGGCCGTTACCGACCGGTATTTGCCGTCCTACTTCTGGCCCCAGATGAGGTAGACAGCCACTTTGACACACAACTCCTGCGTTTCCCTGCATCCAGCCTCCTGGGATTACCCAATCCTATAACATGTCCTCTAAAGACTAGGAGGGGCCGGTTGATTGCTATTCCCAGGGGTATGGCAAACCTTTTTGACCGTGCTCACAGCTGAATTCTGAGAATTGACATGCACCCGATACCTCAGACTTCTTCACCTCGCTGATACACAAATCCCACAAGCTAGCTCCTCATGTAACCCCAAGCAGCCACGCTGATTTCCTGAGCACTCATTCTCCCCCTTTTTTTCCTTTTAAGTGGATGAGGGGGGGGAGTTGTGGGGTGGAGGGAGGTAGAGTTGGGTTCTAAATATTTGCACTGTTTTTTCCCAGCCTAATTTATTGTTTCTTCCCGTAGACACGCTCCGCTCATCTTACTTTAGTAAAGTTATCTATGGCGACACTTGTTGTCATCATTGCACTGTCCTCAGGGAGCAGAGGGTCTTTTGTCTCCTGTTTGAAAATCAATAAAAGATTTGAACCATAAAAAGTTGACATTTCTCCCCTCTTATCCTTGCTCTGTGTACCTGCAGCCTGTCTACAGTGCACATCTGGGCCGGCTGCCAGCTAGACTTTTTGCCTTCCCTCTAGACTGTCACAACACAGGATGGGCTGGGTGTCACAAGAGACACACCTGCATTCTTCTGCATACTGATATCCTTCCTCGGCAGGAATGGGTAGAGGTGGCTCAATAGGCACAATAGGTTGTGTCTTGCCCCTCACACAAAGGTCTGGTTTACCCCATACTGATAGTCTAAATCCAGAGCTGGGTCAAAAGGGATCCTTGTACACTTCAGAGAGTTCATTTGAAGACCCCTCCCATTCACTAAAGTAACTTCTGGGTATAGGTAGCAGGGCCCTGGTTCTATCAACTCAGTTCACTACTTAACCTGGGAAGACCTCTTCTTGAGTAAAGACTTTTGTGCTGAAAGGATTGTTACTTTGCTGTGACTGACTGTTCTGATTAACTGCTTCTCTGCTTTGCTGAGCTGCCCTGCAGCCTGCTGATCTCTGCCCTGCTGTGGACAAGGATTGACTCTCTCCCTTAAACCCAGAGGGACCTAAGGACTTGTCTCTTGTTTTCGGAAGTCCCAGGAATACAAAACACTTCCTGCAATCCTGCTGGTGCTTTCGGACTCTGAAATCTGTGAGTCACCTTGTCCTAATTGACCCTCAAGTCTTGGGCCATAGAAGTAACCCTGGGCGAAGTACTACGCTACGCTTGCGTAGTTTGCGAAGTTTGACCTACTTCGCACTATGCAAATTGCATGTAGCACATTGTGCACGCGTAGCGTAGCGGTCATTTTTTGCTTGCTCGCGTTCCTCAACGTCAAGTTGGCGGCCGCGAGTGAGCAAATTTACATCCCGTTGAGACTTTTTCCTCGTTTGTGATCAGCAACATCAAGTTGCCGATTGCGAGCATGGAAAATAAACCTCCCAGCGAGATTCTCAATGCGGGGAGGTCAGATTTCGCATTGGGAGTGGTCGCGTATGCTGGCGACCGCTCATGATGAGAAATTACCAGTCCACTTTGAGAAAGCTGCTGCTCGAGTAGACATCTACTCGAGCGGCAGAAAACGACCTCTTGCACTGTGCAAGATGCGGTTTGCACTGATTGCACAGTGCGAACAAGCATCCAGCACTGCAATCAGTGCGACCAGCATTTTGCACAGTGCACTACGCAGTTCACGTAGCTACGCGTAGCTGGCAGGGTGCACCTCGTGTAGCTACGCGTAGCGCTACTATGCAAACTATGCCCAGGGTTACTCAGAAGTTGGTTCTGCAGCTGATTTCTGCTAAAACCGACGCATTGCCTCAACTGCATGAGAAGTTCCAAAGCAGTGGTGTTTGGATGCTGATGCAGAGGCTGTTTGACCATGAAGACATATCCGTCGACGCGGCTTGACAATGATACAGAGGTGTCTCGATTATGAACTTTTGCATTCCATCAATGGAGCTCACTGATGATGTGGAACCATCACTGCACGGCTTGACGACAATGCAGTGGACTTTTGACAACATCAAAAGCTACATCCAAGGTATTTCTTCAGTGGAGCTTATCTGGATCCTGTATCCAACCTGCCCTCCATCGCAGTTGGCCTGTACTTTGAAGCAGTTCCTAATAACCTCAAGTAACCTTTTGACCGCTTGTAACTTCTAAGCACTATTTTTGGTTTATTCTTTAAAAATTCATATTTTGACTTCTTCTTATTGGATTTTTGCCATTTTGGTTTTGTCTTACTAAGATACATATTTTCTATTTGTCTAAACTTGTTTGGTGTTTTCATCAAGTTACTGTAATTTAGGTGCTATGCAAATACTTTACTTGTAAGGTAAGTCTGACTGCTCTGTGTGAAGCCGCCCGAGAGTGAGCATAGGTTAATTTAGGGTGTGTATGTGACTTACCCTGGCTAGAGGGGTGGTTCTTAATTAGACAGGGTGCAAACCTCTGCCAACTAGAGACTGTATTTCGAACATTAATGTTATGTTTTGTTCCACCAATAATGTTGTTTTAGATATGCATGTGGTCATTCGTCTTGCTAGAGTTCTGAGCGCTTGATCAGGGGAGCTCTAATAGATAGGGACATAGGGACCAATTATTATATTGGTCCAAGGATCACCAGACTCCTGGGGGTGTGATAGTTTCTATCTCACAACCACCCTATTAGGAGTCGGGCATGCGTATCACCACAGCCCGCCACAACCTCTAGAGAGATGTTATTTCCTGGTGGTGTTGTGGTGGTCAGGAGTGCACAATGTGCTTGGTGAGACCGCTGCAGTCTCACCGAGCATATGTCCTCTCCGCCGGCGGTGTCATGGCGGTTCCTCCTCCTACATGAACACAGTGACAGAGAGGAAACAAAGGGGGCCCGCGGGGCTCCCCGTACCTCCTCAGCATGCGGATGCACACATCCCATGGGGTACACTTTGTGCATGCACCCCGGTTCCTGCACACCATGGACTTTTTAGTCCATGCTATGCTAAGCAGGTAATGTTTTTGGGAATCCAATTGCAGTGCCCATATTTAGCAGCACCCCCGTGGTAACGGCAAAAACAGGTCCGGCATAGAGGAGGAAACTCCTAATATGGAAGGCAGTGTGACCTCGACTTTGGCTGTGCAGGGCTGGGCAACACCCAGCGCCGCACCACCAAAGTCATGTTTGGGCCCTTAGAGATGGTTGTAGCCAGTTCTGGCAGCTTAGACATTTGTACGAACAATAAAGTCTACTCATAATGAAATACAACTATTTCACCTACTTCAAAACTTGCTGTGTAGTTTTTTATGGAAAACTCAAAACTACAGTGGTCTTTATCTTTGAAACTAAGGGGCAAATTTACTAGGAAGAGGCAGGGGCGGCATTAGCCACCTTGGCTTAACACCACACTTCGCCACTTCCAAAACCCAGGGATGCATCGTATGTATAAGGATATGGGGCAGTCCTGCGTTTCCACCTGTGCTGGCGCTAATTTTAACTGCTTAGCGCCAAAGCAGACACCCTTGCACCATAGTATAGTGCACGGCTACCTGTGTTGTAGGGTAAGATTGTTTATGTGCAGGAAGGTGCCACATAAACAATCTGAAATGGTATTGTGAAACGTCTATTTGTGCTGCATTAAGCTGCTAAAAGTAATTTTTTTTAAAACATTGTTTATTTGCAGGAAGGGGTACCTTCCTGCCAATGAACAATCAATGACCTTTTGCTGTTTCTATGGGTGTTGTACAATGCCCCATATTTAGGCTGCCCGTATAAATATGGGGCAGCATCAAAATCAATGGGTGTTGTGTTGGAACGCCCACCGCAACACACATAGTCTACCCATTCCACGCCAAGTATAGCGTAAAAGGGTGCCCTATTTACAAGGCAGCATTAAGACATGTAAGTGGCTTATCACTACCTTGTAAATAAGTCAAAGCCTGTATCGCTACTGATGGAGCGAGGTGATGAATAACATTTTGTTCAAACTCGCAAAGTTAAACTTTCATAACCAATGTAACTGTATTAATAAGCATGTGTCGAAATCATTAACCACCTTAGTTTTAAAAATGCATACATTCAAGAAAACATGTGGGACTAATTTATATTCTCTATGTTGCAATTGCAAGTGCGTAAAAAAATAATGAACTAACCATGTCTATTGTTTTTGTCAGTATCAAATGCGGCTGTTTACTTAATGGCATGTGCTTATTTGTGTGCTTATGTTATGTTATGTCTTTTCTGTGGCAAAAGCTTGTGAAGAATCCTTGTGGCCTAAAAGAAGAAGGTAGATATAAATGCTGCTCTGTGTGCTCAGCTAGGTAACATAAATTAATGGGTTAATAATTAGCAAAGGGGTGGGTAACAGAATGGGTCTCAATTCATAAATTAATTAATGTTTTGTGTTTGTTTAAATAATAGTTTCCGAGAGAGGCCTTAGGCCTGCGAAAAGATGTCGTTTTCGAATCCTGTCTAGAAAGGAGCCTTACACAGAAGTGGAAACTTTTACCACGTCAACAATTTTGTCAGAAAAATTCAGTTTAATAAGTTGTGCTAAACGTGCTCCTTGAGAGAAAGATTCAAGGACAGGAAGCGGCAAGATTGCCAAGGCAAGGAAGTCATGAACTGTAGCTCGAGTGAAATGTTACATTTTCGAGGAAGCAAAATGACACGAAGGCAAAGGACAATGGGGCTAAAGAAGAGCCCGTTCTTGGTTTGAAAACGGTGATGACACATTATGGTCTGACATAAGACAGCCAATGGGAACTCTGGATGGCAAAGAAAATTGTATAATTTTGAGAATATTAGCTAGTTAGAAAGGTATAAAGCTTGGCCCTATGGGCATGAGGGGACCTTCTTCTTGTTTCCCGATTCCTGAAGGGCGTGACGTGCTATTGGACACTTTGGCGCACGTAAGGACAACAGTCTTTAGAGATTATTCTTTTTAGGTGATGTGAGTTTTAGACAGGGTGTTAGAATTTAGGGAATGCAATTTTTTTTTGCTTTGATTCATGCTGATTGATTTGCCTTTGAAGTGTCAGTCTAATAAATCTTTTCCTTAATAAAATGTTGCTTTCATTTTGCTAATAAATAAAGATTCTTAATTAAAATGCTCTTTCTTTGAATAATAAAGCTAATAAAAATTAGATTTGAAATGACAAGCTAGTCTTGTTTATTCATGGTCTATCGGATAATCCATTCGCCTTAGTGACTTAATTTAATGATATATGTTTAAATTCATGGTAAGAAATCATAAACTGCAGTGGCATATAAATTTGTAAATAGTTAGTGAATAGATTTGATTAATTAGGTCACATGATTCAGTCGCTCTAAAATTGTCTCGTTAGTTTATGGGCCTTAGTAAGTAATTCATGATTAATGGTGAGTATTGTAGAGATAAGAAGCGTTGGTGAGACAGTTTTTCATTAGGAGCGCTGGATCACTACCACAAAGTCAGAAAAAGTGATGTTGTGGTGGCGACAGGGGCCTGTAATATGCCCCTAAGTCTTGTTCGAAGTACTTTTAACCATATGTTTTTTTTCAAGTTTTTCACCAAGGTGTCCCTACAATAGAAGTCATTCGTCTTGCTAGAGTTTTTTAATCACTGCTACAATAGAAGAAAAAAATATTGATCCTACAGCTAGTTAAAAAAATACCAGCAACCAATCATTGGAGTGCCTGGACTCACATGTTATGCACTCACTTAAAAACCACACACGAAAAACCAGTGCAACTTGGCATCCGAATACACAAAAGAAATAGATACGCAAGGAATATGCTCACACACAAAATAATTGTGTTTTACTGACACAACCAAATATTGATTCAGTTTCTCCTCATCAGGTCATGTTCGTCACAGACCTTACTTCATGAGGTTTGGTCCCCACTCTCCAAACATGTATCTACTGTTAACCCCAATTTCCGCCATCACATGTTTTTTAATAAATGTCAATTTTTAAAATACTGAGTTGTTGAATGAGGAATAGTCTATTTGTTTGGTTATGTGAGCAATGTGACATTTGACGAATATGGTGGCACCCCGAATTTATTATGTGAACCGTGATTGAATTCCAAATATGCAGAATGCTAGGTGAATGACAATCACAGGATTCCGTACGTTTCTAAGCGATATAAAGATGCCAGAAAAAGGGAAACAGTATGTATACAGCCTCAATCAGTGTAGTTTAAATACTCTTAGTTAATTTTGTTTCTAACGAGTAGGTAGAGATTTAGATTCTGAAATAAGAATTGTACGAACCTCAATGTTTAACTTATTGTGTGAAGCTACAAGGTCCTCAAGATGGTTGTGAAAAATTAGTGATTACCACCGAAACGTTCATAGACTTAACTATTGGTATTAAGAAGCAGACAGATATTCGATGGTATTGCTGTACAAAAACCAAATCTCAACAGTCTGTGAAACTAAGCTGTATGTTTACCAGGAAAGCTTTTTTTGGTTTAATTGTCTGTTTTATAGGTTGAGTGATAGTAGAGAATGATCTCAGGATAATTGACTTCATGGTCAATGACTTTTTTATGTGTATAATCAGTGTGTAGAATACACTGCGTTGAGAGAAAAAAGCTTGTTATTTGTATTTTCTTCTCTAATTGCATTTTGGAAAGTAAAATCTTACAGAAGAATAAATACAGCAAAGTGGGTCTTTTGTATAATTTATTTCCACATCCTGATTGTTGTATTGAATCAAGGGGGTTCCCACTAGGATGAAGTTATGTTGCAAGCTCTGGAAATCAGGTAGTCCATTCATAAGTGAATCACCAGTTGGCACACATTGTCAAGCTTTAGCCAGTTTAGCACACAATATATGTCTTTGGGCAGAGAAGAACTGGATTTCTTTGCCAGCTTGTTATCGTGCGAAACTAGACAGTAAAAAGATAGATGGCCTAAGCAGGATTAGCCCATCCTCAACAATCTTTTACTTGCAAAGGAAACTATTTCAGGCTCTGGATCTTCAGATTAGGAATCCTTATTTGGACCGTCTTGCATCTCAGGAGGATGTTACCCCCCCCCCCCAATTCTATTCCTTAACTCGGTGTCGAAAAGCATGGAAAGTGGTTTCCCTACGCTTCAGGTGGCTGACATGTCTGTTACATCTTTTTCCTCCCATTCTCCAAGTCCTAAACAAAATGCAACAGGAGTGGGTAAGTATTGTTGAGATCAACATTTTCTCCCATGAGACAATGATTTCCAGTTCTACCGAAGGTTGAGAAAATGCCCCCAATTAATTTATCTTTATATGCAAGTCTCTTCATTGGCTAGATTTGTCCGCATCAGTGGTCAAAAGGTTCCACATGATACTTGGGGATATTGTAGCATTCCTGAAGTAACACGCTAGACACAGAAAGGCAGGTTTATTCCTATTTGAAGATCCCATCCAACAGCCAAGGCAGCAGTGTCAACTGACACTCTACCTCAAGTACAAACAGGTTAATACATCAAAACACTATGACATATACACATTCCATTGTGACATGGGTTTGAATAACAAGAAAGAAAACATGACCACAGAGAGTTCCATGAAAGTTCCAAACTAGAGTGGTGAGCACAATATAGATATATTTACAGCAAACAGACTCAATGCAGCACTGCAAGCCAGCTTGATGCACGGTGCTGCGTCATAAGGAAAGTGCAGGGATGCATCATATTTGCAGAAATACAAAGCATACCTGACCTTTCCTTTCACTGACACACAATTGGCTGCCTAGTGTCAACACAGGCACCCTTGCATCATGGTGCAACAGTACCTGTGTTGTAGCAAATATTGTTTTTGTGCAAGAAGGGACACATTTCTGCACAAAAATATTCAATCGAGACTTTTTCCTCCATTTTTTCTTCCAGTTTGGTGAGATAAAATTCATTGGAGGAAATGGTGATCTTCACACCCAAATCAAATAAGACACAAGTGGTTTCCCCTTCAACAGTAATACTATCCAAGGGAAAAGATTTCTTGCGGGACAAGATTTCTTGCTAGTTGCATTTTGGACCTGAATGAAAATTTGCCCACATTTAAAATCATTAGAATTATTTTCAGTAATGTCACCCTTATAAACCTCTACTCTTTTGACCCTCTGTTCTGGTTTACTTTTGCACATTATAGAAGAATGACCTTTCCTTTTACATTTGGTGCATGCTTGACTCAATGCTGGCCATTTTGTAACATATGCGAGATGGCCAACTCTACTACATCTGTAGCATCTACGCTCTACCACTTTTCCTTTATGCCCTTCCTTCACTTTTTTTGAGATTTTGCTATACCTTTTGCAACCCCACTTTTTATTCTTCTCTTTAACAACTTGTACCTTGGCATCTTTTTCACTATCCTTTTTAATCACTGCAACACATTTCAATGAATGTTCAATACTTTTAGATACAGTGAGAACTACATCTAAAGTCAGTTTATCTCGCAACCAAAGTTCCTACCTCATTTTTTCCACGGTGCATCCAAATATAAACTGATCACAGATGCGCTCATTAGTTACATATTCAAACTTGCAGGATGAGGCGAGTTTTCTCAGATCAGTCACATATCCTTCTACAGTTTCTTCATCTTGTGTTCTTTTTGAAAATGTATACCTTTACAAGATAGTACTAACCTTAGGCAAATAATGTTTATCAAGTGTTTTAATACAAATTTCATAATCATTTAACTCCCTAGCTTCCGCAGGAGATAGATCAGGAAGATGATCTAACACATCTTGGCCCTCTGAGCCCAAGCGATGAAGGAGGATTACCTCTCTGCACTAAGAGAAGGCCCACAAATCCTAGCATTTCTCTAAAATACCATCTTTCATTTTTGCAATTTTATGGGGGGTACCCTGGGACTGGACTAGAAAAAGGGTGCTGCAGTAACATTTTGCATGTTGCAACTTTTGATAAATCACAGTATAATACAAAATATATGTAAAATAAATACCAAGCAAGTTGCAGTACACAGTAATGAAACACAAGAATTATTAGTGATAAAACTTATCATTTGAACGTTTAAACCATACGTATTATAGCTTCATGAAAGAAAATAAATGCAAGTTATAGATAAAGAAATGTGCACACCAGTTGCACACCAGTCATGAGGAACATTGTATTCGTAAGACAAATATCAACATGAACGAAGGTGAGCATATATTTCTCATCAAACGTTATGTGTGCGTGTCACAGAAGAGTTGCAGGCAAAACATTGTGTGCGTGTCACGGAAGACTCGCTGTAAAAGCTATATGTAAAACCCACTTCAAATAGATAAATGGGTAGTGAAGCAGTGCGCGTGTCTCTGAAGCAGCACGCAGAATATCTTTTCCGGTATTTCGGCAACTCCAAAACAATCAAAGGCAATACTTCAAAGATGGCCATCACGCAATTTACGCAGCATGAAAGCGTAGATTGAATGACGTTGTGATGATGAAATGCATGCAGATAAGACTGGGACTGGAACTGGAATGGTATGGTGAGAGCATGCTCAAGAAGGTAAGATGTGCATGGATGAACAATAAGGCATTCGACAGTTGAGCGAGGAGGCAAGTTTGTTTTCAAATGACTCACTAGTGAATATTGCACGCTCTGAACCAGTATAGAATGTCTTTAGACTTTAACTGTCCCAAAGGAGGGATGAGCCCGCATCCGTATCTCCCAGCCCCTAAGTAAAATGAAAGGGCGAGTAGACAGCGGAAGCTCCAAATCCCAATACCCTTTACGTAGAGCTCTAACTGAGTACTCAAACCAGTGAAATTCATAAAGCAGGGCTGGCTAAAATCAATGAAGCATGCCACCGCTAAAGAGAAGTTGAAATCAGAGTCCTCAAATTAGTAAAATTCATAAAGCGGTGCTAGGGCTAAAATCAATTAAGCATACCACCACTGAAGTGAAGTTTAAATCAGAGCTTTCCCCAGTACAGAAAGATAGTTGTAAATAATCGTCTTTTGTTAGCGCTCCTCCCAGTGCGCAAAGACAGTGATAAAAAGGTTCTCTCTCACAGGATTTCAAGGAAGGAGCTTGGTTATTGTGTTGAGATCTTCTTAGGCCTGCCGACTACGCCAGTGTATTTACAACAAGGGGTGGTGAGGGACAGAGTCTCTGAATTAAGCAGAAAGCTCTCACCCAGTCAAGAGATCAGGGCTAGATCCAACACCGTTTTTTAGCTCACTGCACCATCCCAGTTTCAGAACCTGGCTGTATGCAAATTAGTCTGTTCCTGTCCCAGTGCATGATGGGAACAGGGCAAACCAAACTACAAAAGCCAATTCTTACACTGGGAAGGAAACAAGCTCCTGGGGACTGGTTTCTGGCATTACAGCCGTCTTCGGCCCGGTTTGCTTGAATCCTGATGGTGCAATGAGCAAGGGTCTCACATCTGAGAATACCCTTCCACGCTTAGGGTGGACAAAAATATTTACAACAAGGGGTGGTGAGGGACAGAGTCTCTGAATTAAGCAGAAAGCTCTCACCCAGTCAAGAGATCAGGGCTAGATCCAACACCGTTTTGTAGCTCACTGCACCATCCCAGTTTCAGAACCTGGCTGTATGCAAATTAGTCTGTTCCTGTCCCAGTGCATGATGGGAACAGGGCAAACCAAACTACAAAAGCCAATTCTTACACTGGGAAGGAAACAAGCTCCCGGGGACCGGTTTCTGGCAGTACAGCCGTCTTCGGCCCGGTTTGCTTGAATCCTGATGGTGCAATGAGCAAGGGTCTCACATCTGAGAATACCCTTCCACGCTTAGGGTGGACTACGCCAGTGTAGCATTCCTGAAGTAGCCTGCTAGATACAGGAAGGCTGTTAATTGTAGATGGATCCCTATTAGAAGATCCCATCCAACAGCCAAGGCAGCAGTGTCAACTGACACTCAACCTCAAGTACAAACAGGTTAATACATCAAAGCACTATGACATATACACATTCCATTGTGACATGGGTTTGAATAATAAGGAAGAAAACATGACCACAAAGAGTCCCATGAAAGTTCCAATCTAGAATGGTGAGCACAATACAGATATATTTACAGGAAACAGACTCAATGCAGTAC
The DNA here is from genome assembly GCF_964263255.1 of Lissotriton vulgaris. Lineage (NCBI taxonomy): Eukaryota > Metazoa > Chordata > Amphibia > Caudata > Salamandridae > Lissotriton > Lissotriton vulgaris. The sequence goes on from NW_028253751.1 coordinate 48,650, forward strand.
TGCAAGCCAGCTTGATGCACGGTGCTGCGTCATAAGGAAAGTGCAGGGATGTACCATATTTGCAGAAATACAAAGCATACCTGACCTTTCCTTTCACTGCCACACAAGTGGCTGCCTAGTGTCAACACAGGCACCCTTGCATCATGGTGCAACAGTGTCTGTGTTGTAGCAATTATTGTTTTTGTGCAAGAAGGGACACATTTCTGCACACAAATATTAAATGGAGGCTTTTTTCTCCATCTATGTGTTGTACAGAATGCAGCACACAAAGAAAGATTTAAAAATGAGTAGAAATACAAATATTTCTCCTTGTTACGCCTCTCTTGGAGAGACGTAGGCTTTCGATGCATTCCCTGGTTCACAAGTCCTTGTAAATCTGGGAATGCATCTAAATCCATGAGTGTTGTGTGGAAACACAACCCAACGCCCATGGAATGCCTCTTGGGCACCGAGTAAGGCAACCCAGTGACTTGCGCTGCTTTGCTTTTTTACATATGTAGAGGCCATAAAAAGCCAAGTAAAGTGGCTTTGCATGGCCTTGTAGATATGGGTCTGCTCTTTGCGCTGCTGCAGAAAAAGTGACACATTGGTGGTGCAGGCTCCTTGTAAATATGGCCCTTGAAGTCTGGGTGGTTACATTTGCAGGAACTTGATCGCTCTCAGTACCAGGTTCTTCATTGGTCTCTGGAACATGCAGAGCTTTCCCACAAAAAAATGTCATGTTCACTGGGACTTCACCCGACAGTTTTCCGACCAAATAGTACTCATCTGTGCTACCCTGCCTTCCCGCTGCCTTACCCCATTGAGGATTTGTGACTTCAATTTCAGATCCAAGGGCCTGATTTACATCTGGTGATGGAGTATGCTTAGTGCCAATATAATGGTCCGTCCACCCGATTTAGATGCAGGCGTACAATAGGTTTTGGCTATGGCAGTGCGGGGGATCTTTTTTATTTTCAAAAAGAAAACATGTTTGGGATTTTCTTTTTGAAAATAAAAAAGAAAACTGTTTTGTGAAGGACTCTGTCATGTAGCAGAAACCTTGCCACAAACAGTGAAGAGCATGTACAGGAACATGACGGTCATTTATAAATTAAGTAGGTGGTCCCTCCAACAGGGGGACAGAGTAGCTTACTCCGTCCCCCTGACATAACAATGGGCCGTCCGAAATATAAATTGGGACCAAAGTCAAAAGGTAAAACTTCTGACCGGGATGATTTTGGTCTCTACAAGAACCTGACCTCAGTGGTAGAGAGGTTCAACCAGTCTATGTCTGCTGCTGGATGAGAGATGATTCTGTGAAGATGAATGCAAACAAGACTGAGATTCTTCTGTTTAGGTCCCAGGAACCTATCTGGTCTAACATCTGGTAGTCAGAAGCCTGTGGCCCTCTTCCCACTCCAGTAAAGGTGGCAGTAAATATTGGTGTTATATTTGATGACATTTTGAGCTTTGCCACACAGGTCAGTTTTACTACTAGTACTTGTATTTACTTTGTAAGGATTTAAAAAAAAGGTAATTTCCTATTTCCCAAGGGAGTTGCCCCAAACAGTAATTAGCACCTTAGTCAACTCGCGGCTTGAATATTGTAACGTACTGTACCTCAATATTGACAGGTCTTCCCTGAATAAACTTCAGATTGTACAGAATGCGGCTGCTCGCCTTGTTCCAAACATCCCCAAGAGGCTCTAGGTTAGAGACTGTGTCCGCTTTATTCACTGGCTTCCAGTTCGGAAGCAAATTTCCTTTACATTTCTGTCTGCTGTTGTTTGGATTTGTATAAGGAGGACCCTAGCCAATTGAATTATCAATTTCATTGGTGCACACTTAGTAGGTCTCTCAGATCCGCTCATCTAAAAAAGAATTAGGATGCCCAGATTTAGAAAGGATAGATGGTGGGCCTTCCTTTTCACATGCCTCTGCCAAGTTGTAGCACGACCTGCCTACTTACATTTCTGAAGCCGACGCTCTTGCGTCTTTAAAAAAAACATCTGAAAACTTGGCTTTTCTCACAATAGTTTCTTTACTTCTTGATTGGTTTGCCTCTGTTGATTAGTCTGTCTCGCAATAAGGCTTTGGTACCTGAGTGTTTTAGTGCACTCTATTAAAAAAATATCATTATTGATGTGTAAAATAGAGTACATTTTAATAAATCATTTTATCCCGATAAAAACAAAAATGCTCAATAAGTAGAACCAGTGTCATGAATTTTTTAAAGTTTTTAGTAAAAACTAGCACCTAGATTATCAAAGTGCCAACCTTGTACATCTCGTTGCCCAAGACTTGGTCAAACTCAAAAAGTATGGCAGACCGCGATGGAGCAGGGCTTGAATACAAGAAGTGGATTGGTCCCAGTCAGCGGTTACCTTTCAACATAGAAGACATTTTGAGAGAAATGTTCTGAGAAGGTAAAGTTCAGCATGGCAAGACTGCAGGCGATGACAGAGGAGGGAGTGTCATTGTCGAGCAGCTTTGATTCGAAGCTTCAGTGAAGATTTCTTCATTCATACTTAGTTTCTGAAGTCAAAAATCTCCAGCAGGACGATGCAGGAGGCTCTAGCCAAAAACAATTCCAAGGGCTTGGAAAACTGATTGTCGAAGGACCGATGAACAGGATTTGCTGCAGTGGAAAAGGAAGTAATGGAGCAGCCATGAAGTCATACACCTTGGGCAAATAAACGACCAGTTTGGTCCTTTTCTCTCCTTTGTTCTCAGAGCAGTGTTTAGACAAAAAGATGTCTAAGTCCTCGGTTTTAGATTCTGGCTATCTGGGCACCTTTAGCACCACAGCCAAGGTCAGTCCAGGGCTAGTAGGAAACCATTTGCGAGTGCAGGACTCACTCAGGCTAGGACCAGGTGTGGGTTCAAGATGGTGGGAGCCTTTTCTGTTCCTGTGGCTCTGAACAGGAGATCAGCAAACTAGCCCATGGAGTCATTCTGATAGTCCTTGGTTCAAGTCAAGATACAGAGCTCAAATAGCAGTGCTGGCCTCTGAGGGATCAATGCTGGATCCAGGCAAGCAGTCTTGTGGAGTGCACAGCAGGTCAGAACAGCAGGCAGACCTTAGAGAGTTCTTCCACAGATCTGACTTAGAAGTCTGAGAGAAGTAACTAGAGGGTTCAACTTTGAAATGCATGGAATTCCTGACTTCCCTACCCTGGCTCCAAGCTAGCTGCAGTGACAATGTGGAGGTGATAAATCCTTTATGTGAAGGCAGAGCACTGCCTATTCAGTTGCAAGTGGGGCTGTGCTAAGCTCCACCCCCATTCTGCCAGCACATAGCCCATTCAAGCACACCTAATCCCTCTATTGTGTGACTGTCTGGGAGGAATTCACAAAGTCTAAGAGTCAGTTACACACAGTAGAGTGACCCAAAACAGGCTGCAGGCACAAAGGGGCTAAGGACAGGAAAATGTCAACTTTGTGCAAGTGTCCTTTTCAGAATTGTAGTAAAAAATCTGACGTAACCATTAAAGAGGATTTTTCAGTACAAGGTCATAGATACCAAACATAAACTTGTTCCTGGTCACAATCAAAACTTAAACGTGCCTGTCCAACCTTTTAATAACAATACACCCTGCCCTATGGGCTACCTAGGGCCTACCTTAGACCTATGTGCAATAAAAAGAGGAGTTCAAGGATTGGCGTGGGAGTAATATTGTCAAGACAAATTGGGAGTTTAACACTGCATCAGACTGCAATGGCAAGCCTGTGACATGTTTTAAGATGCTACATATATGCGTTGCACAAAAAGTGCTTCAGGCCCACTGGTAACATTGCATTTATAAGTCCTGGGTATAAGGTACACCACTCTACAAGGGACTTATAAGTTAATTAAATATGCTAATCAGGTGTAAATTAATTGTGTATGTTTATGGGAGAGAGCGCAAGCACTTTAGCACCTGTTACCAGTGGTAAAGTGGATTTTGGAAAAGGGGGTGGTGATGGACAGAGTTTCTGAATGATGCAGAATATTCTTACCCAGTCAAGAGATCAGGGCTTGATCCATCACCGTTTTTTAGCTCACTGCACCTTCTCAGACAGGAACAGACTAATTTGCATGTAGCCAGGTTCTGAGCTGGGATGGTGCAGTGAGCTAAAACGGTGATGGATCAAGCCCTGATCTCTTGACTGGGTAAGAGTATTCTGCATCATTCAGAAACTCTGTCCATCACCACCCCCTTTTCCAAAATCGATTTTGTCCACACTATCAGCCTGATTCATGAAGCCAAATTGCGCCTGCAATAGCTGCTAAAATGCTATCGCGGGCGCAATTCCCATAATCGGAATTCATTAAATCAATGGGGTTCACCCACAGAATCAAAGGACCTGGGTATGAATAGTATAAAGAAAGATGGTCTTTGACTTTGATTTAAGTAAACACTTAAATGAATTTCATTTGTTTTTCGGTTATGCAGTTAAATTCACATACATTGATTCAATCAAAACAGTGGGAGAGATGTGTTCAGTAGTAGACAAAACCCAAAAGGTTTGACACATTTGACTTGGAAAAACCGGGGAATTGAAAAAGCAATCAAAGTATAACCCCACTATGTATATTTGTTATATCAAAAATTCAATTATTTATTTACAATCAGATAAAACAGTTGTCTAAACGGCGCAGTGGACTATCAAGAGTATAGTCAGTGAGGAAGGGAAAGGGGTGCTCAAGTGATGAGGAGAATGGAGAAAAATACAAAGGTGATAAACAGTTATATTATTTACACAATACAAAGCGGTATAGCCTCCGCTATCATGTAAACCTGTCCCCTATAATTGTCAATTGGGAGGTGGGGGGGGGGAAAGAGAACTAGAAGGGATACAGTCAGGTCAATTGTTAAGCGTCGACGTTTCGACCCTGGTGCTCTTGGGATATTGAGGACCTCAGCTGCGGGTCTTCTTCAGGACAGTAGGAGGGGGGGAGCGGCGGTGTAGCTGGGCCGTTATCCAACAGATCGTCTGGAATTTACACCTATAGTACACGAATGAGATAGGTATTAGAAACTAGGTGCAACATATTTACAAGTGTGGTTAATGGTGGGTATTGGGTACATTACCAGTGAAGTTGTAGGAGTATGGACCTCCGTCCACGCTTCTAATGGATTGGTCACCTACTAGGCAGAAAAAGAGTACTGGGTCAGGACCCCTCTCCCAAGGGTAATTGACTCCAGGTGGTTCTTAAATCTGCAAGTCATTGGACTCACCTAGTGTCTTGTGGTGGTAAGAAGATGTATTGGCTGTCTATCAGGCTGGTGTTCTGAGTAGGGCCTGTGGAGGATGGAAAAACAATAAGCTCCCCATTTCTATATAGACTTATAGACTTATTAAGTAAGTTCTCTGGGGGCTTACCGCTAAAAAGAAATTCAGGCGCGGTCCTACCGGTGCCCCCTCGGGCGTTCTGGTGTTGTAGGTATCCGAGTATGTCCTGGACGTTAATGTTCTCACTTAATCTGGTGTTACGTTTCTCTGACAGGTACTCATGTCACCTGATAAAGAGAAATGGGTACAGTAAGGGAATTGCTCCGTGTATCCGTTTTAGTCAATTCCAGGCAAGAAGTTCAAAAAGGATTGACGCATGGGAAATTCTACCGAGATGGTAGATTGTCTCCAGGTCTTACCTTGAGAAATCGTTTAAATCGGGTCGGGTACCGCAGGAGAGATCATGTGATCGGGCCGGGTACTGCAGGAGGGCTTGTATTGTAGGATAGCTTCAATCGTTGTTTGTCCGAAAGCTTCATTCGGCGTTTGTCCGAAAACGAGCACTGCGTTCGGGCTTCACGGGTACTTCCGTGTTTGATTGTCACGTGTCTGCGTATCAGCCAATCAGGAAGGATCGGGTGAAACGGTTGGCAGTGTAGAAGGACTCGTTGGTTAAGAGAAACTCGAGTCTGGATAGATAAACATTCCCATATTCAAGTAGATTCTATCGGCTAGGTAAATAAAACCTCGTACACATTTAAAATGTAATTGTGCAATCATTTGTCACTCAAACATATTTATCAGCCGGAAATGGCTGGTTTCGATGTTAATCAATTATGGTTAGCGAGTATGTATTTATACCCTTCAAAGCGGTATCGTGCAATCTGTTTTCTGTCATACATACTAGTCAGCCATAGATGGCTGATCTCGAAGTTTTTAATTTGGGGTAGTGGGTGTATAATTCTACCATTCAATTAGATGATAAAAATCGAAGAGGTGACAGAATCTAGTACATATTACTCACATAAGAAAATATTGAGATCACACATGGTTTGACATTTGACATTGTTTCAATCTTGGTATGCAGAGACCATTGTGAATGCAAACGATCTCATAATGTTTAGCTCATTGGTTCGAGCAGACAGAATATACAAAAACAGTTATACATGCAATATGTAAAACAACACACAATTGTATAGTGACACATAAGTCATCGATATCAATACAGTACAAGATACAAACATGACATATCTGGTGTGCCTAGTGTGGTACTAGGTATATTTGGGGTTCTGTTTCCTATATGTAGGATGCTAGACAATCATGGTGCACTTAAACAGATATGGCGTTTGATGGCTAAATATGCTGGTCAACCATTGCGGATTGCCACCATTTGTCTGAGCACTTCCTCGCGATCATTCAGACCGCAATTGACAGTATCAAATAAGTGCATCCAGCGGCATTCTCTGGTATTTAGAAGTTTGGCATAGTTTCCACCCCGTGGATTTTTTGCAACCTTCTCTATTATCCACCATTTGAGACTTTAGGGATGGTGATTGAATTTGAGAAAGTGATCTACCAGTGGGGCTCCTTGCACCTTACAGCGTATTTTGCTACAGTGTTGTAAGATACGGGTCTTAGTTTTCTGGGTAGTTTGACCGATGTATAAGAAACCGCATGGGCACATTATAGCATAGATCACTCCCATCGTGTTGCAATTTGTATGTTGTTGTAACGTGTGAGGGTAATTGTTGTAGGTAATTGTTGTAGGTGAACATCGACCCGATTTAAACAAATTCTCAAGGTAAGACCTGGAGACAATCTACCATCTCGGTAGAATTTCCCATGCGTCAATCCTTTTTGAACTTCTTGCCTGGAATTGACTAAATCGGATACACAGAGCAATTCCCTTACTGTACCCATTTCTCTTTATCGGTTGACATGAGTACCTGTCAGAGAAACATAACACCAGATTAAGTGAGAACATTAACGTCCAGGACATACTCGGATACCTACAACACCGGAACGCCCGAGGGGGCACCGGTAGGACCGCGCCTGAATTTCTTTTTAGCGGTAAGCCCCCAGCGAACTTACTTAATAAGTCTATAAGTCTATATAGAAATGGGGAGCTTATTGTTTTTCCATCCTCCACAGGCCCTACTCAGAACACCAGCCTGATAGACAGCCAATACATCTTCTGACCACCACAAGACACTAGGTGAGTCCAATGACTTGCAGATTTAAGAACCACCTGGAGTCAATTACCCTTGGGAGAGGGGTCCTGACCCAGTACTCCTTTTCTGCCTAATAGGTGACCAATCCATTAGAAGCGTGGACGGAGGTCCATACTCCCACAACTTCACTGGTAATGTACCCAATACCCACCATTAACCACACTTGTAAATATGTTGCACCTAGTTTCTAATACCTATCTCATTCGTGTACTATAGGTGTAAATTCCAGACGATCTGTTGGATAATGGCCCAGCTACACCGCCGCTCCTCCCCCCCTCCTACTGTCCTGAAGAAGACCCGCAGCTGAGGTCCTCAATATCCCAAGAGCACTAGGGTCGAAACGTCGACGCTTACCAATTGACCTGCCTGTATCCCTTCTAGTTCTCTTCCCCCCCCTCCTACCCCCCAATTGATAATTATAGGGGACAGGCTTACATGATAGCGGAGGCTATCCCGCTTTGTATTGTGTAAATATTATAACTGTTTATCACCTTTGTCTTTTTCTCCATTCTCCTCATCACTTGAGCACCCCTTTCCCTTCCTCACTGACTATACTCTTGATAGTCCACTGCGCCGTTCAGACAACTGTTTTATCTAATTGTAAATAAATAATTGAATTTTTGATATAACAAATATACATAGTGTGGTTATACTTTGATTGCTTTTTCATTTCCCCGGTTTTTCCAAGTCAATTGTGTCAAACTTTTTGGGTTTTGTCTACTACTGAACACATCTCTCCCACTGTTTTGATTGAATCAATGTATGCAAATTTAACTGCATAACCGAAAAACAAATGAAATTCATTTAAGTGTTTACTTAAATCAAAGTCAAGGACCATCTTTCTTTATACTATTCATAATCGGAATTCACCATGAAATTTGCGAATTCGCAAACACAGATGTGCGAAATCGCAATAATATTCACAGAATGCCGGCAGGAGACCATTTGCGATTCGGAAATAGCGAGAAATCACGGATTCTGTGAAAATAATTGCGAAATCGCACATTACTCGCAATCGGTATTCATGAAAAATCGCAAATAGCGAATAAGACCAAAATCTCATTTTGTGAGGCGCAATTTAAGGACAACCCAAAGCAGGTGGTAACCATCAAACCCCTATAAAAAAAAATTGAAAAACCGTTGGCCAATCAGTAACTGTTGCAGGCCTGACCAAACACACTTAAGGGGAAGCAACATCAGCAGAAGGAGTCTCACAATGCCAGGAATGTACATGGTGGTCAGGCGACGAAGGCTACAGCGAGCAGCAAGGAGGAGATGCAGAATCCAGGACAGGATATTCCGCCAGCGAGTCACCCTGCTGGGCCAGACCAGAGAGCAAATATACGCAAAGTACCGGCTGACTGGGGCTATGATCATCAAGCTAATACAGGACCTTGACCCCCTGATGCAGCACCCAACAAGGCGGACCAATGCCGTCCCAACACATGTCCAGGTATTGTGAAGCCTGCACCTCCTGGCCTCTGGGAGGTTCCAGGGGATAGTTGCGGTAGCTGGGGGGATATCCCTGCCCACCATGTCCCGCTGCCTACGTAGTTTCCTTGACGCAATGCTGACCCAGCTACACCACCACATCAAATTTCCCACCAGCCAACAGGGATTGGATGAGACCAAGCTACAATTCTACAATGTTGCCCGTTTCCCACACGTGATAGGATACATTGACTGTACCCACGTCCACATTTGCCCACCTGCTGCAACGGAGTACATGTACCGCAATTGCAAGTCCTACCACTCCCTCAACATCCATATGGTCTGCAATGCAAAGACATACATCACGGACATAGTGGCAGAGTACCCGGGGAGTACACATGACTCATTCATATTCCGGCACAGCGGCCTCCACATACGACTGGTCAGGGGAGACTTCGTGGAAGGACACCTACTTGGTAAGTACACTTTGCCCACAATGTCACATTGCGAATAACTAGCTGCGCTGTACAGGCACTCACCCTCTGCTCCTCTCATTCAGGTGACAGTGGTTACGCCTTGCGTGAATACCTCCTCACCCCATACCTCAACCCTGCTACACCACAGCAACGGCGTTACAACGTATCACACATACGCACAAGGAATTGCATAGAGAGAACTTTTGGCCTAATGAAGAGCAGATTCTGAATACTTCACAAGACAGGTGGGGCCATGTACTACAGTCCTGAAGTGTGCTGCCGCATTGTGGCTGTGTGTGCTATCCTACACAACATTGCTACCAAGCGCTGGATACCTGTCGACATCTCTGGCAGTGAATCTGAAGGGGACAACCGGCCACCTGCACATGCGCGCCTTGCACGCGGGGAGAACCCAGCTGAAGGCCACAGACGTCGCAACCACATCACACTGAACAGTTTCTAGTGCACCCTCTACCCTCACCCCACAAATCACAAATGCATGCAAAATGTAATAATGACACAACGCCAATGTGTGATGCTAAATTAAATATTATTGTTTCATTCACAATAATGGTACCAGTATAAATCTTGTCATTGCTAACAGTATTTCAGCATACTGCTGTGTGAAAGGACAGGACAGGCTTATACTCAGCCTGTGCCTGTACAAGTCCTATGAAGTCATGTGCGCCTCCTGCGCGTACCACCCAAGCGCCTCTGCGGCTCATCCTCATCCAAGGCACGTGTTCCTGCAGTGGGCCTGGTGCTGCGTCTGAGTGCCCCTATGTGTGAGGCAGAGTGGCTGCTCACACTCGATGTCCCCTCACTGGCATCATCACCTCCAACAGTGGCAGGTAGTGCAGCGTGAAGTGCTGTCACGGCAGTGGTCAGGTGCTCAAGGACCCTGGCCACATCCTCGCAGCACTGGATGAGCTGCTGCTGCTGCGCAAGGGACCGGTGCGATAACTGTGAGGTGGCATTGCCTATTACATAATTGGACCTGGTGTAGGCCGTCAGCCGGGTCAATAGCTGACGGTGGCGGCGGCGGGCTGCGTTGCGCTGCGATGTCATTGCAGCAGTGTTGGCCTCCATGGCTGCAGTCATGCGGGCCATTCCCTCCCCCACACCTGCCATGGCTGCCGTCATGCGGTCCATTCGGGCCCCCACTCCGGCCACATTGCAGCCAATGTTGTACAGCTGTAGCTGTATGGCACCTTGCCGGCGTGCCTGCAGCTGATGTATACGCAGCATGCGTCGTTCCACGCTCATTCTCGCCAGCCGCTGTCCATTCCCCCTCCTGGCGATAATGCATTGGTCTGCAGGTGAGACCTGCCACGCCTGCTTTGCTGGCCTGACACAGTGGGTGGCCGCTGTGTTGCCGCTGTCGCGGGCCCTGATGTTGAGGCACCAGCTGCTGGTGGTGTCACGGTAGGTGTTGCTGGTGTGGCAGGGGCTGGAGACACACAGGTAGTGGGCCTGGCTGCAGCAGTAGTTGCTGCGGCAGAGGCTGTGGGCACACTAGTTGTGGGCCTGGCTGCAGGAGTAGTTGCAGCGGCAGAGGCTGGGGGCACACTAGTAGTGGGCCTGGCTGCGGGAGTAGTTGCTGCGCCAGGTGCAGGAGGCACACTGGTGGTGGACCTGGCTGCAGGAGTTGTTGCAGCGGCAGGGGCTGGAGGCTGTGTATGTGGCAGCACCTCCTCCTCATCTTGTGCTTCCTCATCTATTTGCAGCCTCTCGCTGTCGCTGCTGTCTGCGCCACCTGTGAGGGGAAGTGGACGTTCATTAGTTGCATGTATCTATCACACGTGCAGTTGCTACATGCATGCTGGGTGACATTCCCTGAATGCCTATGGCTTTCCGGACTTTGGAACCTGTATGGCTGCATTGCGGTACTTCTACATTGTGGTCACACTACATGTCCCACAATGCTTTAGGGCATTACCTGATGTGCAACGATGGCATGACTATGGAACATTATGGGAGGCTATATGGTCATGGCCATTCATAGGGGACAGGGTCGCAGTCGCATGCCACTTACCTTGGATGTCTTGGGTGGGGCGGGATGAGTCCAGACGAGTCACTCCAATGCACGCCTCAGTCTCCAGCGTGTCTTCTACTTGATCCTCCAAGGGGGTGTTTGGAGGGACTGTAGGTCCTCCCCCTCCAGTGCCCAGGGACTCTCCAAGCCTCTCAGCTACCTTCTCTTTGGCACGACCTCGGAAGTCGTACCAGCGTTTCTTTAGTTCGTCCAGTGACCTATCGGCCACACCCACAGAGTTCACCGTGGACGCTATACCCTGCCAGATCCTGCGTTTTTCCTGCTCGGGCACCCTCCTAGAGTCCTTCCCAAACAGTTTGAAATGGTTGGCCACCACCCCTTCTATTAAGTGCTCCAGCTCCTGCTCGGAGAACTTTAACTTTCTTTTCTGCCCTGTGGTGTTGCTGGGCCCAGGAACTGCATCCTCAGACATTGCTGCAGTGTAGTATCACAGTAGAAATCCAAGCAGAATTGCAGGAGCACTCCCAGTTGCTGACTCGAGGTCTGCCTCACTGTGGTGAATGGGGGTGGGAACTGGCTGCTTCCTGGTTGTGATGTCATCACTGTGCTCGAAATGCGACTTCCCGTTTTCCCGATCTCGCGATTTTGCGATATTGCAATTAGCGATATCGCTATTTGCGATATCGCAATTCCGACACGGATGTAGCCGGAAATTGCGATTTTTCTGCGATTATCGATAATCGCAAACGGCTTTTGCGGCCGCGTGCGAATCGCTTTTTTTTATCGCAAAACATCATGAATTCCGTTCTGCGATTTCTCAATTGCGATTCACAGTTAATCGCTAATTGAGAATCGCAGATTCCGGTTTTCATGAATCAGGCTGTAAGTGTGGGAGGGTATACTCAGACGTGAGTCCCTTGCTCATTGCACCATCAGGACTCAAGCAAGCCGGGCCGACGACGGCTGAAATGCCAGAAACCGGTCCCCGGAAGCTGGTTTCCTTCCCAGTATAAGAATTGGCTTGGTAGTTTGGTTTGCCCTGTTCCCATCATGCACTGGGACAGGAACAGACTAATTTGCATGCAGCCAGGTTCTGAGCTGGGATGGTGCAGTGAGCTAAAAAACGGTGATGGATCAAGCCCTGATCTCTTGACTGGGTAAGAGTATTCTGCATCATTCAGAAACTCTGTCCATCACCACCCCCTTTTCCAAAATCGATTTTGTCCACACTAAGTGTGGGAGGGTATACTCAGACGTGAGTCCCTTGCTCATTGCACCATCAGGACTCAAGCAAGCCGGGCCGACGACGGCTGAAATGCCAGAAACTGGTCCCCGGAAGCTTGTTTCCTTCCCAGTATAAGAATTGGCTTGGTAGTTTGGTTTGCCCTGTTCCCATCATGCACTGGGACAGGAACAGACTAATTTGCATGTAGCCAGGTTCTGAGCTGGGATGGTGCAGTGAGCTAAAAAACGGTGATGGATCAAGCCCTGATCTCTTGACTGGGTAAGAGTATTCTGCATCATTCAGAAACTCTGTCCATCACCACCCCCTTTTCCAAAATCGATTTTGTCCACACTAAGTGTGGGAGGGTATACTCAGACCTGAGTCCCTTGCTCATTGCACCATCAGGTCTCAAGCAAGCCGGGCCGACGACGGCTGAAATGCCAGAAACCGGTCCCCGGAAGCTTGTTTCCTTCCCAGTATAAGAATTGGCTTGGTAGTTTGGTTTGCCCTGTTCCCATCATGCACTGGGACAGGAACAGACTAATTTAAATGTAGCCAGGTTCTAAGCTGGGATGGTGCAGTGAGCTAAAAAACGGTGATGGATCAAGCCCTGATCTCTTGACTGGGTAAGAGTATTCTGCATCATTCAGAAACTCAGTCCATCACCACCCCCTTTTCCAAAATCGATTTTGTCCACACTAAGTGTGGGAGGGTATACTCAGACGTGAGTCCCTTGCTCATTGCACCATCAGGACTCAAGCAAGCCGGGCCGACGACGGCTGAAATGACAGAAACCGGTCCCCGGAAGCTTGTTTCCTTCCCAGTTTAAGAATTGGCTTGGTAGTTTGGTTTGCCCTGTTCCCATCATGCACTGGGACAGGAACAGACTAATTTGCATGTAGCCAGGTTCTGAGCTGGGATGGTGCAGTGAGCTAAAAACGGTGATGGATCAAGCCCTGATCTCTTGACTGGGTAAGAATATTCTGCATCATTCAGAAACTCTGTCCATCACCACCCCCTTTTCCAAAATCGATTTTGTCCACACTAAGTGTGGGAGGGTATACTCAGACGTGAGTCCCTTGCTCATTGCACCATCAGGTCTCAAGCAAGCCGGGCCGACGACGGCTGAAATGCCAGAAACCGGTCCCCGGAAGCTTGTTTCCTTCCCAGTATAAGAATTGGCTTGGTAGTTTGGTTTGCCCTGTTCCCATCATGTACTGGGACAGGAACAGACTAATTTGCATGTAGCCAGGTTCTGAGCTGGGATGGTGCAGTGAGCTAAAAAACAGTGATGGATCAAGCCCTGATCTCTTGACTGGGTAAGAGTATTCTGCATCATTTAGAAACTCTGTCCATCACCACCCCCTTTTCCAAAATCGATTTTGTCCACACTAAGTGTGGGAGGGTATACTCAGACGTGAGTCCCTTGCTCATTGCACCATCAGGTCTCAAGCAAGCCGGGCCAACGACAGCTGAAATGCCAGAAACCGGTCCCCGGAAGCTTGTTTCCTTACCAGTATAAGAATTGGCTTGGTAGTTTGGTTTGCCCTGTTTCCATCATGCACTGGGACAGGAACAGACTAATTTAAATGTAGCCAGGTTCTAAGCTGGGATGGTGCAGTGAGCTAAAAAACGGTGATGGTTCAAGCCCTGATCTCTTGACTGGGTAAGAGTATTCTGCATCATTCAGAAACTCTGTCCATCACCACCCCCTTTTCCAAAATCGATTTTGTCCACACTAAGTGTGGGAGGGTATACTCAGACGTGAGTCCCTAGCTCATTGCACCATCAGGTCTCAAGCAAGCCGGGCCGACGACGGCTCAAATGCCAGAAACCGGTCCCCGGAAGCTTGTTTCCTTCCCAGTATAAGAATTGGCTTGGTAGTTTGGTTTGCCCTGTTCCCATCATGCACTGGGACAGGAACAGACTAATTTAAATGTAGCCAGGTTCTAAGCTGGGATGGTGCAGTGAGCTAAAAAACGGTGATGGTTCAAGCCCTGATCTCTTGACTGGGTAAGAGTATTCTGCATCATTCAGAAACTCTGTCCATCACCACCCCCTTTTCCAAAATCGATTTTGTCCACACTAAGTGTGGGAGGTTATACTCAGACGTGAGTCCCTTGCTCATTGCACCATCAGGACTCAAGCAAGCCGGGCCGACGACGGCTGAAATGCCAGAAACCGGTCCCCGGAAGCTTGTTTCCTTCCCAGTATAAGAATTGGCTTGGTAGTTTGGTTTGCCCTGTTCCCATCATGCACTGGGACAGGAACAGACTAATTTGCATGTAGCCAGGTTCTGAGCTGGGATGGTGCAGTGAGCTAAAAAACGGTGATGGATCAAGCCCTGATCTCTTGACTGGGTAAGAGTATTCTGCATCATTCAGAAACTCTGTCCATCACCACCCCCTTTTCCAAAATCGATTTTGTCCACACTAAGTGTGGGAGGGTATACTCAGACGTGAGTCCCTTGCTCATTGCACCATCAGGTCTCAAGCAAGCCGGGCCGAAGACGGCTGAAATGCCAGAAACTGGTCCCCGGAAGCTTGTTTCCTTCCCAGTATAAGAATTGGCTTGGTAGTTTGGTTTGCCCTGTTCCCATCATGCACTGGGACAGGAACAGACTAATTTAAATGTAGCCAGGTTCTGAGCTGGGATGGTGCACTGAGCTAAAAAATGGGGATGGATCAAACCCTGATCTCTTGACTGGGTAAGATTATTCTGCATCATTCAGAAACTCTGTCCCTCACCCCCTCTTTTCCAAAATCGATTTTGTCCACACTAAGTGTGGGAGGGTATACTCAGACGTGAGTGCCTTGCTCATTGCACCATCAGGACTCAAGCAAGCCGGGCCGACAACGGCTGAAATGCCAGAAACCGGTCCCCGGAAGCTTGTTTCCTTCCCAGTATAAGAATTGGCTTGGTAGTTTGGTTTGCCCTGTTCCCATCATGTACTGGGACAGGAACAGACTAATTTGCATGTAGCCAGGTTCTGAGCTGGGATGGTGCAGTGAGCTAAAAAACAGTGATGGATCAAGCCCTGATCTCTTGACTGGGTAAGAGTATTCTGCATCATTTAGAAACTCTGTCCATCACCACCCCCTTTTCCAAAATCGATTTTGTCCACACTAAGTGTGGGAGGGTATACTCAGACGTGAGTCCCTTGCTCATTGCACCATCAGGTCTCAAGCAAGCCGGGCCAACGACGGCTGAAATGCCAGAAACCGGTCCCCGGAAGCTTGTTTCCTTACCAGTATAAGAATTGGCTTGGTAGTTTGGTTTGCCCTGTTTCCATCATGCACTGGGACAGGAACAGACTAATTTAAATGTAGCCAGGTTCTAAGCTGGGATGGTGCAGTGAGCTAAAAAACGGTGATGGTTCAAGCCCTGATCTCTTGACTGGGTAAGAGTATTCTGCATCATTCAGAAACTCTGTCCATCACCACCCCCTTTTCCAAAATCGATTTTGTCCACACTAAGTGTGGGAGGGTATACTCAGACGTGAGTCCCTAGCTCATTGCACCATCAGGTCTCAAGCAAGCCGGGCCGACGACGGCTCAAATGCCAGAAACCGGTCCCCGGAAGCTTGTTTCCTTCCCAGTATAAGAATTGGCTTGGTAGTTTGGTTTGCCCTGTTCCCATCATGCACTGGGACAGGAACAGACTAATTTAAATGTAGCCAGGTTCTAAGCTGGGATGGTGCAGTGAGCTAAAAAACGGTGATGGTTCAAGCCCTGATCTCTTGACTGGGTAAGAGTATTCTGCATCATTCAGAAACTCTGTCCATCACCACCCCCTTTTCCAAAATCGATTTTGTCCACACTAAGTGTGGGAGGTTATACTCAGACGTGAGTCCCTTGCTCATTGCACCATCAGGACTCAAGCAAGCCGGGCCGACGACGGCTGAAATGCCAGAAACCGGTCCCCGGAAGCTTGTTTCCTTCCCAGTATAAGAATTGGCTTGGTAGTTTGGTTTGCCCTGTTCCCATCATGCACTGGGACAGGAACAGACTAATTTGCATGTAGCCAGGTTCTGAGCTGGGATGGTGCAGTGAGCTAAAAAACGGTGATGGATCAAGCCCTGATCTCTTGACTGGGTAAGAGTATTCTGCATCATTCAGAAACTCTGTCCATCACCACCCCCTTTTCCAAAATCGATTTTGTCCACACTAAGTGTGGGAGGGTATACTCAGACGTGAGTCCCTTGCTCATTGCACCATCAGGACTCAAGCAAGCCAGGCCGACGACGGCTGAAATGCCAGAAACCGGTCCCCGGAAGCTTGTTTCCTTCCCAGTATAAGAATTGGCTTGGTAGTTTGGTTTGCCCTGTTCCCATCATGCACTGGGACAGAAACAGACTAATTTGCATGTAGCCAGGTTCTGAGCTGGGATGGTGCAGTGAGCTAAAAAACGGTGATGGATCAAGCCCTGATCTCTTGACTGGGTAAGAGTATTCTGCATCATTCAGAAACTCTGTCCATCACCACCCCCTTTTCCAAAACCAGTGGTAAAGTGCACAGAGTCCTATGGCCAACAGAAATTAATTAAGCAAAACATGGAGAGTAAAAGACAAACCCTGCAGAGAAGTCAGGGTAAGACTCTCACCAGGTACAGAAGTATTGTAATGTGGGTACCCTATTGTAATCTTGGTGCCAAATCAAGGTCTGTGTAGAAAATCTTAATATCTGTAGTCTTTCTGCTGCTCCAAATTAAGATGAATGCCACCCTTGGGCTGACAGTTATAACATTACAACTACATGTCTGCCTGCAAAACATTTTAATCCCATTACACAAGCCACATTGGAATGGAAAAAACATAAACTCCTGTTCTTGCAATTTAGGATTGCAGGTCCAATTTTGACTTTGTGTCATTTGAAGCTTTTTGATAACAGATATACTCATACTATATGGTATGTGTTATATTAGTATTTTGACAACTACGTTAAAAGGTCTAATGGTAATAATCCCCAAACCTTCTCACACATGCAGCAAATCTAAAGGCACTTTTGAGCATCTGCTCTCTGATCTGACTCAGTTAAAAGCAACTTACATTCATTGCAAATCAAAAACCAAAACAGTATTTCTGAGAGAACAGATCAGACTTACTCATAGAAATAATAAAGTCATGAGCCACCAGGATTTCAGTCCTAACATTAACCATAGCAGTGATGACCGCTCCAAGAGTCAATACACTAAGGCCCTCATTACAAGTTATGCAGAGACACTGCCATCATAATCATTCATCTGGAATTACAATATTGTGGGTACAATAATTATGGGATACAGTATTACTGTAGTATCACAGATTCCCCTTAATGAATGGAGAATAGCTGCCAAAATAATTTTTTTCACCTTAGTTGCTGAAACATTTCTTTCATTCAGGGTCATTTTCCCAAAAACAATCTCACTACTTAAATTGTAGTTTAATAAATAATTATTCTTATAGTAACATATTTTAAAATTAAATAATACATATTCTTAATTTCATCATTAAATTATATTTCCTTATATTTTAAGGATCTTAATTCAAATTGATATAATTGGCTATGGGTTTTCTTGTTTACGTCCATTATTTTGTAGGGGGGGGTTTTAGTGGGTGAACATGCATAGTGCTGGGCTTACTAATGTTTCATTCTGGTAGTAATAACTTACAATCACAAATACAGATTCGATCCTTTTTTTACATGGGGTGGCGAAATGTAAGTCTACATTGCTGAGTAATTTTACACTCGGATTTGTGAATAGCTGGGGGACGTGGCTTATCTGGCTGCATGATGGTCACACTCCGAGTGGACTCTGCCGACTAATCCGTTAATACGGCATAATTCTGCGGACATCAGTGGAGCTGACTTCCTGCCCCACGCCATCCTGACTCTTTTTACTCTTCTTACTCAGGGGTGCAGATTGCTCCTCCTACGGGCTTTCGCTGCCACCACCTCACTGAGATCCACCACTGGGACAAGACACAATTACTGGCTTCCTGTGTTGAGCTGCTATGGTGCCGCCGAATTGCTGCTTCACCAACTTGGCTCTTTGAAGACTGGATCGCCTCTTCGGAGCCAGCCTTCTATCCTGCCTCTCCCGCCCCAGTGATTCTTGCCGCTGCGGGGCTCCCCAGTGGGGTAGGGGGTGCACGCGTTGTACCACGGGGCCTGGGTCTCTCATCACTTGGACGCAATCTACCGCCATTCGTGCCTACTGCCTTCTGTCACTCCATTGAAGACCTGCGATGCTGATGGTGCGCTCCCTGCGACTCCCAGCTGTTTTTGCCCTCATGGGTGCGGACTCCCAGCAGCGCTTCAGAGCTTCCGTGGGGGCGCATGGGACCTGCCGGTCTCGCACTTTTTTCCCCCTGAGCCTGGGAACCCGCTTTAAGGCCCTCACCATCACCTGCCACATGCTCCAGCACTCCTGTGCCTTTTACCTGCACCATCCTGGATGGAAGGCCTATTCGCCAACCCGGGGCCTTGTGTCATGCCGGCTCTGTGGTGGGCTCCGGCACTTGCGGCTGCTCGCTGATCGGCTGCCTTCTCCTGCATGGCCACATGTCGCCTTTTGCCCTGCTAGGCCTCCCACGCTGGGCACTGTGATAGTGGCTGGCCACTGCTGCTGGACTGTACACTTCGCCTGCAATTGCCTCATGCATCCCGCACACTGCACCGACTGCCTCCCCTCATACAGGGAGCCCTGGACTGCCAAGGCTATCCTGCTGGCCCTGTTTTGGAGTTCTTTCTAGGCACTGGGACGAAATACATTCCTCCTTCTACTCCAACTATTCTCGTGGACTGTCTATCCTGCTACGCAGAGCGCTTCCCTGGCAAACTTCCCAGGCAATTATTGACCACGGGGCACTTTGTCATCCTGCGTGGCACCCTCCAGGCCCAACCATTGATCCTGCGGCGCTCTACGGCCCCAATTCTGATGACCTAGACTTCTTTGCACAGGTTTGGTAACGCATTTCCTCACTGGGCCCTGCCGCGCTTCTTTGGGGGGGGGGTGATTTAAAAATTACATTATCGGCCATGCTGGGCCGCTCTGGACCACACACTCCCCATCTGTGTGGAGCTTTTCTATTGCGCTCCATGCTTACTGACAACTCACTGTTTGATGCGTGGCGACACACCAGCCCTAAGGCATGCGTAGCCATCGTCAAGATGGAGGTGCTTCCGAAGTTTCTGTATGAATTTGTAAATATCCCCATCTCCCTTACGGCGCACTTCTTTCATAGACTGCGCTCACTAATGATCACTCTGGTATGGGCCGGTCTGCAACCCAGAATTGCATATTATATACTCACCCTCTCGGTGTCGCGTGGTGGTCTTGGTGCCCCAAATTTAAAATGATATGCCCTCAGCGTCCAGGTCAGTTTCCTACATTTCTGGTTTCACCCAACTCCTTTTCAGCGGCATGTCGTGGTGGAGGCTGACCTCACTACCCCATGACCGCTCTATTCGCCCCGGCGAAATTTCAACGTGCAGAGATCGACACGGTTGAAACTTTGCAATAAGTTTGGGACGGGCTCCAGAAACACTTAGTCTCTAGCAGGCTCTCTGCAAACGCCATGCCCATCGCACATCACTAGGCATTCCCCCCTCTACAGTCGACCTGAATGGTCAAACACGCGACCCGCTTGGGGCTCTCCACGGTGTCGGACCTCTACCCCGGAGACACTTTCTTCACCCTCGCTGCCGACTCCAGTCCCTTGGACACTCTTCTCTACTATCAACTTAGGGCTCTCTCCAGGGAGCTTCATCCCACGCTTCCTCAGCCTCCTCCTTTGATGGCCGCCCTTAACTTTCTCTACACATCCCCCTCTCCCCGTAAGCTGCTCACCAAGATCTACGCCCTTGCACATTCTCCCATCTCTACTGACCTGACCGCACACACGTGGCATGGAGTGAGGAGCTGGGCACCGACCTCTCTCAAGAGGACTGGCTCTACTGTTGCAATCAGAGTAAACACTTGTCCGCAAACTACCATCTGCCCCTCATTCACTTTAAGTATCTGCATAGGCTATACCGCACCACAGCTCAGCTGCACAAAATTGGCTTCATCCCCAGCGATAGATGTTTGCGATGCTTCACTCCTGCAGCAGACTTCTCCCACCTCGCCTGGCTGCGCCCTCAGATTTCAGCATACTGGCACGAGGTATGCACTGCTATTTCTGAGATCCCTTTGTTGCCTGTCCAGCCGGACCCTCTGCCTTGCCTTCTAGGCTTCGTAAAATTCTGCCCAGACTCTACACGCCGACTGATGCTGATACTTGTTGTTGTTGCTCTGCGCAGGGTCTCCATGTGCTGCGGTCGAAGGTCTGTGCCAAGGTTAGCACTTGGCTTGAGGACGCTTACACTGTCAGACACTCTTGTCAAAATTCTGGGCCCTGATGCCGGCCACCTCCCGCTAAATTGACATATGGGGTCCCCTTGTCTCTTATCTCTTGCGGCAAAACTCCCTGCATCCTGCGACCTCTTCCACGCTCTCCGCAGGCACTCCGCCTGTGGTGGCCGCCGGTGCTGGGCATAGCTGAAAATCGGCCAAAAACTGGCCCCCACAAAGAGCTCGGCGGCACCTCCAACTCCCCCCTCGAGTGGGGATGGGAGGCCGCCGAGCACTTTGCCTGGGCCTGTTGTGGTTCCCAATCTGGCCCTGCCAGTGAAGTGCCACCTCCCACATACACACTTCTCTGCTGCCCTAGTCCCTCTTCCACATGTGCCAGGCCTTTCCCGGAAGCTTTTACCCCCCCCAGTCCTGCCTCAGGATCTTTCTTTCTGTGTAATGCAACGTGCTTAACAATTCTGATGTACCCTCTGTTGTATATTATTGAATGGGGTTCTCCCCTACGATTGTGGTCCTTCTGCTTGAATATACTGTCTGGATGAAGTGCAATCTTGTAACCCTTGACTTGCAATTTTGTTCAATTAAGGATTTTTGAAATTAAAAAAAAATTTGAATAGCTAAAATCAGCAAAAATTACTCTAAAGCATGAGTAAATTACATGGGTACATATCTCACAAGTGTAAGTTAAGTA